>NC_041370.1:26301362-26363862 GCF_900634415.1 Cottoperca gobio | reverse complement strand
GTTTACTTCCTGTCCTGGTGTGATGTCCCTCCATCGTCAGCGTCTGCCTCGCCCCTGATTGTTTTCACCTGTTCCCACTCACCTCTTGTATAAATTGTCCTGTCCCCCCTTGTCGTGTGTCAGTTCGTCTTGTCATATCCTTGTCATATCATGTGCAAGTACCAGTGTTCCAAGAAGTGTGTTTTTTCAGTGAAGTTTGTATATCCTCCTAGTGAGCGCTTTGAGTTAATATTCTGTTTTACTGAAAAGTATAAAGTATTTTACTAAAGTATTGTTTTTTTTACACTTTACAATTGTGTCCGGAGTTGTGCGTTTGATTCTTCCTTCCCTGTGTCTGAGGCGCAACAAAGTTGCAGAGTATGCTGGAGTCCATGTTGTTCCTCCGCAGCCTGCAGAGGAAGAAGAGCTGCTGTCTTTTTGATGATACTGGTGTGAGGAGTCCAGGTCAGGACCTCTCTGATGTGAAACTGTTTGCTCTGTAAGCAAGCTGCAGAGGGTCCAGTGAGTCAGGGAGGAAGGAGGTGATGAAGGTTTTGACTCGCTTCATAATGATGGAGGTGAGTGCAGCTGGGTGGTAGTCGTTGAGACAGATGTTTTTTGTCTTTTTGGGGACAGGAACAATGGTGGACTGTTGCATGACATGGGCAGGAATGCTTTCAGGTCCAGGAGCGGCTTAATCTTTTTAAAAGATTTGCACACATCTGTTTGGGTTTAAACCAGTCCGCAGGGATCCTGAGTTTTCTGCACCTCCACAGCCGGGGAGCTCTCAAAACGTGCATAAAAAGTGTTAAGTTAATCTAGGAGAGATGCAGAACCTTTCTCAGCACGGCTCCTCGTCCGCTTATAGTCTGTTATTATTTGTAGTCCAGACCAATGTTTCTGCCGTTGGATCCCTTATAATCGGACTTCACTTTGTCTCTGTATCTTTTTGCACTCTCCAGAGCGCATACCTGGAATTCCTGTACTCATCCAAAGGGATGGCTTTATATCCATGCCAGAAAGGTGAATAAACATGGTTGAATGTGTTTCCACCACGCGTTGGGCAGCTGAGGTGCTGACAGTATCTCGGCAGGATATAATGATAAAATCCCCGGCCACAATAAAGCAGCCTCCGGCCATGAAATCTCTATCCTGTCGATAATCCCATACATCTCCTCCAGTGCTTTGTTGTTACACTGCTGTAAACATAACTGATGTAAATTCCTTCGGCAGATGAAAAGGCCGGCATCATATTGAATGATAAGGCTTGCTTGGGCGATTTGCATATTCCGGAAAAAGTTAAAAGCAAACAACAAAGTAAAACAATAAAAAATGCAGTGTTGAAGAGCAGCTATCCAGGGCTATTTAGTGCTATGGGAGCCTTTTGTAAGTAATTTTAGGGTACAATGAGTTAGAATAGTAACATTATTTTATTTTATTTAATAATAAATCTACAGCTGCCCTTTTAGTTGTACAGTCAATTTATTCAGCTTCATCAACCACTGCAGGTGATTATGATGGGAGCAGAGCAGAACGGCTTGCCAAAGAACTACCAGGAGAAGCTGAGAGCAATCAAGACCAACATGTATGAGGGCCCTCTGCCCATGATGGCTGAACTAGAGCGAGCCAGGAGAGCCAAAGAGAGGGCCAACCACCGTTCTGATGCCTGAATCCAGCAGAATCCAGGTCCACTTTTCACTAAGGGACCTCGTAACACTGCATCTAAGATAATACTATAACAAGTTCACATTAGATAGCTGCTTAATTCCTAACTTGGCTAACCTTAATTCCAGCAGCCTGAGTACAGGAATTCTAGGTATGGGCTCTGGAGAGCTATTAGCAGTGCAAAAAGACAATACAGAGACAAAGTCGAGTCTGATTACAAGTGATCGAACGCTAGAAACGTGGTCTGGACTAAAAACAATAAAAAATGATAAACAGACAAGGAGCGGTGCTGAGGAAGTGGTTGCATCTCTCCTAGATGAACTGAACACTTTTTATGCTCGTTTTGATAGCTCCCCGGCTGTAGAGGTGCAAAAAACTGAGGATCAGTGCCCACTGGTTTAAACCAGAACAGATGTGTGCAAATTGTTCAAAAAGATTAAGCCGCTCCTGGACCTGACAGCATTCCTGCCCATGCCATGCCAAGTTTGCTTACAACACGACTGTCATTGGCCTGATCACCGATGGCGACGAGACGACGTACAGAGAGGAGGTCAAAGCCCTGACATCTTGGTGCCACCATCCAGAGGTATGGCAGTTCAACCCCCCTCAACTGTAAGAGTCTACAGTGGGCGAAAACTGCACATCACCAGGACGGAGCTGTATTTTATATATATACAGTACCAGTCAAAAGTTTGGACACACCTTCTCATTCAATGTGTTGAATTCCCACTCTTTTTCTTTGTGCAAAACAGAGACGGAAGAGCAGAGAGACTTACAAGAGGTAAATGTAAAAAGGCAAAGTCTTTACTGAAAGAACTTGAGGTTATACACAGGAAGTCAGTCAGAACCGAGCAAACAAATCCGAACAGGGCGCAGGCAATTTATTTCAGCATTAAAAAACAATTAATTTCCTGCCTCTGAGTGAAAAATCTCAGCTGGTTTAGACCCTTAAATACAAAGTCAAGATGCCAGATCCTGAACCAGTGGCAGATGTTGTCATTGACGCCTCAGCATTTGTGAGTGCCTTGGCTCCCAGAGTAATAACAGTAATGGTTTATGCCACAAAGTAAGCCCATACATATAATTTTTAATGTTTACATTCTAACAAGGTTAAGGCAAGAACGAAGCAAGGACAGGGAATGAGAAGAAGTGTGACAGACTTAAAGAAATATATATATATATATAATTAGGAGAGCTTTCTGCGAGACAACACCAACAAAATGGAGCTCTTTCACTTTCTAGCTGACAAAATTGCTGTCGTTCAAACAACAAAACCAATCATTGTGACCAAAGGGGGCAATGCACAGTCCAATCAAGCAATCTGTCAAAACAATGTATCTCCCTGTACTCATGAAGAGGCAGATAGACAAATATTTGTGCACGCAAAAGTTCTAAATTACAAAAAGGTATTGACGATTAAAGCAAAGGACACAGTTCTGATTGTTATAGCAATATCATGTTTTCCATCCCTGAAAGAGCTGGGTCTTGCAAAACAGGGGGTAGAGTGGTTGTTCACTGGTCGGAGAGTCAGTGATTCAATCCCCAGCATCTTGACTTTGTGTTCAAGATGAAGGCAAGATACAGAACCCCAAATTGTTCCCGATGGCATGGCCAGAGAATGTTAATCCCTCCTGATGAGGTGTAGTAGCCTCTGACTCTGTATGAATGTGTGAATGGGTGAATGCTGATATGTGTTGTAAAGAGCTTTGAGTGATCGCAAAGATTGGAAAAGCGCTATACAAATGGCAGGATGCATCAGGAGTTAGGCAACTGTGCCACAGTTCCGGAATCCTAGTGACTGGGGGTGGGCAAAGAATTGCAAGGGATGTAAGATTTGCTGGGTGACTTTCCAACCTTTTGCAACTGACGAGGTGCTTATGTATGACTGAATTCCATGGAAGATGCAAATGCTATCAGTTTGGCCTGATCTGTGTGTTTTCAATAAATACACAATGATGCATCCAGATACCTACTTACCAGGAATAGTAAATCATCCCAAAAAGTTTTTTTGCATTTGATGCAACCATAACATGAAGTTATAAGGTTCAGGAACAAGACCACATTTCTCTGCCTCACTAATGCAATCACCTGTGCTTCATGAATTCAATCACCTGTGAGGACCTACATAGGTGTGTCCAACCCTCTTCTCTCCTGTTTGTCTCAGTTCTCACGACCACTGCATTTGTTGGTTAGACTGACACAGTGTTACTTGAGTTATCAAACAGTTTGCTCACAATGGACTACAAACTGGATCTCAACCCCTTGGACTTTAATCTGTTTGCTGATGCTATGGTTTCCAAATCTCCTCTGTCCATAGTGGCCTCCTCTCAAATGCGACCAGTCTATCAGGGCTTCACTCCACTATCCATGTCCCAAAGCCACTCTTCCAGACGCCGTATGTCCGACCTGCCAGACACTCAACCTGCAGACGCACAGCGGCATCTCTGACTGGACATTCGCCTGCCTCTAATGTGCCCTCAAGGAAAGAAAAATCTCATTCCACTGGCCTGCCTGCCTGCCCCATTATTCTCTCACCATCTGTCTACTGGAGAGTATTGTATAAATAAATTATTTAAACTTACTCCGTTTCCAGAGTCTAGTGCGCCTGGGTCTTCTCTGGACGTACCCATAACACACCAAAGGCTATTCACATTTCTTATCCTCTTGTGCGCATGTCAATACATATTTGTCCACTCAGAAATAAGTATCTCCTGATTGAAATAGCATGTAGAAGTAAAACTGCAAGATCATTAACCAAACTTTAACAAGTGTGTTTGAATAAAGTTAATTAAATAAAATCACATTACAAGTTACCTTTTTTAATTTAACACATGAAAGGAAATTATGCTGGTTTACCCTGTTTACATTTTGATCCTTAAAGGTCAACTATGTCATTTTACTTGCCTTGATGCCTCTACTCCATGAACAGCTTATTTATTGACCATGAAATAGGTCACAAATCTGCTACAGTGATGTCACTAATATGTTCAGAATTAATATTGGTTAGTTGAATCACAATACCTTCTTGAAGCATAATTGTTTGAAAAAAATACTAATACTACAATACACTACTAATACATAATACAGGAACATTTAGTGGTGGTTCATGTAAAAGTAGAGTGGGGCTACAGCCTCTTGTTCGGTGTATGTTTGGGAATTATGTCCTGAAATATTTTGTTATGTTTTTACACAGTTTGCTGCAACATTGCAGACAGTGAAGAAAGTGACAGGATGTCAGAGCAGGTGTAGAGCGGTTAACTGGAAAAGCGAGGGTGTTCCACATGTCCCTTTTTTCAGGGCTGAGGCGGAGAAGCTGTTCTGATTTAAGGGAACAGGACACAGTATGGGCCACCTTGAGAATTGGGCCTTGTAAAATTGTCTGTTGACAAAATATGTCCTTCTCAGATCCCCTCTGCCAACCAAGCTGCTCTACAGAATTTCTCTCCAGAAACGCTCTCTTCACTTCACACAATTTGTTTTCCTTGCCTCTTAACCATCCAAGCAGAGCTGTGACGGAATCCCAAATAAACATAGCATCTGAGACAGAGGGACACATCTAGGACATTACATTGTCCTGTCTGTGGGGAACAAGGCAAAACAGAGTATTCTCTGCTGTGCAGCTGCAGCTTTTGTTCATAGCATCACATGGCCTCCAGCAGTGCAGAGCAGAAGGCTAAACACTGGACACTCCCATCAGGTTCCTGCCACACAAACCAGGACATACAGTGTAGTCAAATAATCATTTAAAGTTAGGAGATAGATTAACACTATACTATATATCTACAACATGCAATTAGGCATGTGAACAGTGGGGGAAGTATGTCAGGCCGAGAAATAAAGTCAGCAACAGATGTTGCAGAACGTTATGAAGAGCTTGTCACCACTGCTGCATTTTCTGATGTGGTCTTAACATCAATAATATAGTAACCCCATTGAGGGTTGGCATAATTAATCACCAAAATTTCAAGCTTTAGCAATAGACGACATAAATAGGATGCACCAACTGTAACTCAACGAAGGCTGGTGTCATGAGCCCTCTCCCTGCCTGGTAACACCACTAATTGTTTTCAATTATGTGCCACTCTGCTCCCTGCTCTCTCTACTCTGTCTGATTACCTCCACCTGTCTCTGCTCCACCCTCGTTAACCTACCAGCTGCACTGCATTTACCACTCATCATGCCCTGTATAGAAAGCCCTGTTTTTCAGTCCACATTTGTCAGATCGTCTGCAAGCCTGCATCGGAACCCTGCCTGCCTGCCTGCCTGCCTGCCTGCCTGCCTGCCTGCCTGCCTGCCTGCCTGCCTGCCTGCCTGCCTGCCTGCCAGCCAGCCAGCCAGCCAGCCACTCTGACTCTGACTCCTGATCTGTGATCCCGGACCTGTTATAACTACTCTGATCTCCAGCCCCGGTAAACCCGACTTGCCTTACGACTACGAGTTTTGAATATCCCTGAACTGTACTACTGCCGTGCCTCATTCGGTCCTGTTGTGTGTGTGTGTGTTTCAATAAATCCTTGATCTCGAAATTGCGCTCCTGGGTCCTCGTTTGTCTGTCCTGACAGAACGATCTGACCATCATGGACCCAGCGCACGCCCAGACCAGCATGCAGGTAGAGACTGAGATGTCTGCCCTACAGCGACTGGAACGCACTGAGGGAGACATCAATCGGATGACCGGCAATATCGCTTCCCTGCTCCAACTCAGCCACCAACAACAACAATTTAACCAGCAGCAACACATTCAACAACAGCAGCAACAGCTCCAACAGCAGCAACAACTACTAGCCCAAGCCCTGCTGCTACTCACCAATGCGGCCACTCCTGCTTCGTCTGTTCCAGTACCGTCTGCCCTACTCCATCCCGCTGTTGTGTCTTCTCCAGCTGCTTCAGGGTCCAACGCTGCAATTCCGGCAGTACTGCCTCCAGAACCGAAGATTGGCCATCCGGAACGCTTTGACGGTGACCCGAAGCAGATCCGAGCCTTCCTGACCAGCTGCCGAGTGCAGTTCGCATTACAGCCCAGGACCTTCTCGACGGAGGGAGCCAGGGTAGGTTACGTCATTACCCATCTCACCGGCCGAGCTCGGTTGTGGGGAGCGGCAGAGTTCGACCGGCAGACCCCAGCCTGTGCCTCCTTCAGTGCCTTCAAAGAGGAGATGTTAAAGGTCTTTGACTTAGGTTCAACAACAACCGAAGCATCACAAGCACTGCTGACCACCCGCCAGGGCAATCGGACGGTGGCAGACTTCTCCATAGACTTTCGTAGCCTGGCAAGTCGCAGCTCGTGGGACTCCGAGGCACTGGTGCACGCCTTCCTCCACAGCCTGGCGGACTACATTAAAGACGAGCTCGTCTCATGAGCAGCCCAAGACACTTGATGACGCCATTGCCCTTGCCGTTCGCATTGATCGGCGTATCCAGACCCGCAGAAGAGAGAGAGGGTGTCTGAGTCAACCAGCCATCCGCATTCGGGGGGAGTCCTCCACATTCCACCCCCCGCCTGTCAAGCCCCAAAGCCAACTCAATCAACCTGAGCCCATGGAGATTGGTCGCGTCTCCCTCACCCCCGAGGAGCGACGGCGCCGTCTAGCCTCAAACCTTTGTCTCTACTGCAGTGGCGAGGGTCATCGTGTCACCACCTGCCCGTCAAAAGCCACAGCTCACCAGGTGTAGGGGAGATCCGGGTGAGCTCAATACATCTTCAGTCTCCCCCATCCGAAAACCCCTGCTTCAGCTCCGCCTTCGACTTTCCGACACAACTCACACCCTGGCCGCCCTAGTGAATTCCGGAGCCGAAACAAACATAATGGACACAGAGCTCGCGCGGCAACTGGGCGTGAACCGTCAACAACTCACTCCACCCGTTCCTGCACGAGCCCTGGATGGACACCGTCTCGTCTCTGCCACCACACAGACCATATGACTGCGCCATCGACCTTCTGCCCGGCACCACACCCCCGAACGGCCGTCTCTACTCGCTGTCAGCCCCAGAAAGAAAAGCCATGGAGGACTACATAAACGACTCACTGGCCACCGGCATAATCCGTCCATCATCTTCCCCCGCGGGAGCGGGATTCTTCTTTGTCGGAAAAAAGAATGGCTCTCTCCGTCCGTGCATCGATTACCGGGCTACCCCTACTCTCCTCTGCCTTTGAACTGCTGCAAGGGGCCACAGTGTTCACCAAGCTAGACCTGCGGAATGCCTACCATCTGGTGCGGATGAGAGAGGGTGACGAGTGGAAGACTGCGTTCAACACTCCAACAGGACACTACGAATATCTCGTCATACCGTTCGGTCTCACCAATGCCCCGGGAGTGTTCCAGGCACTGGTAAACGACATCCTCAGAGACATGCTCAATAAGTTTGTTTTCGTTTACCTTGACGACATTTTGATCTTTTCAAAGACTCAGACGGAAGACCACTCTGCTCCCTGCTCTCTCTACTCTGTCTGATTACCTCCACCTGTCTCTGCTCCACCCTCGTTAACCTACCAGCTGCACTGCATTTACCACTCATCATGCCCTGTATAGAAAGCCCTGTTTTTCAGTCCACACTTGTCAGATTGTCTGCAAGCCTGCATCGGAACCCTGCCTGTCTGCTTTCAACTCTGACTCCTGATCTGTGATCCCGGACCTGTTACTACTACTCTGATCTCAGTGTGTGTGTGTGTGTGTGTGTGTGTGTGTGTGTGTGTGTGTGTGTGTGTGTGTGTGTGTGTGTGTGTGTGTGTGTGTGTGTGTGTGTGTGTGTGTGTGTGTGTGTGTGTGTGTGTGTGTGTGTGTGTGTGTGTGTGTGTGTGTGTGTGTGTGTGTGTGTGTGTGTGTGTGTGTGTGTGTGTGTGTGTGTGTGTGTGTGTGTGTGTGTGTGTGTGTGTGTGTGTGTGTGTGTGTGTGTGTGTGTGTGTGTGTGTGTGTGTGTGTGTGTGTGTGTGTGTGTGTGTGTGTGTGTCCTGACAGCTGGCTGTTGCAACATCTAGCAGTCACAAGGAGTAAGCATGAACCAGAAACCATTCAACACCTTAAGATCTTTGATGGGATTGTTCATTTGTCTGCTTGATGTAGGTTAAAATAAGCACTTTGTTAAGGTTAGGAAAACATTATGGTTTGGGTTAAAAATTATTACTTTTAGTTACCTTACTAAGGTAACGGGACCTTCATCGGCATGGTCACTGTAATACTTGGTTATTATTCTGAGACAATCATGGTTGTGGTCAAAAAACGACTGATTGGAATTGGGGAAACAAATTCCAAACAGTCTTGTGTTTAGATGATCCATCATCCACCCTGACCTCCTCCCTATGTGGACTCAATTTATAACACCATCACCTTATGTCCCATCATACTTACTACGGTCAATAGAGGTCTTTGTCACTTCAAAGTAAACAGATGTCGTTTTGGGGCACTTGCTGAAACGACTGATTCTGTCGTTTTTGTTGAAAGGATAGTCTGTCGGCCCCTACAATAATGCTCTGTAGTTAATCCCCTAGCCCCATTTTACTGTAGGCAGCCCAGTAAATCTTTGTTTAGGATTCTGAGCACCTTCTCTGCCCAGTAATAATTTGGCAATGTTTGACTGTCAAGATATGTTTGTTCCAAATGGAATCAAACAGCGGGAGCAGGGTGTTCATTCTGCATGAAGAGACTGTCAAGAGAGATTTCTGAAAGCCAGAATAATTTAATTATTTTAGAGTGTTCCTTTTGTGTTTATTCAATGGAGGGGAGTTGGGTCTATAGTGCAGCCTTCAATATCTTGGACCTTAATTTCCCTCTCCTATTTAAAGTTGTGTTAAATAGGAACAGTGTTTTTCACACTGTATAGCAATAACACAGATGTGCTTTTTCATTCAGTTTGTTGCATCATTTCATGAAACAAGAAATATGTATACTGTCATGTCATACAACCTATAGTCCTAAATGCTGAGCCTATTCGCCCCTCGCATGCACTGTAAAACATGGTCTCTTGTGTGGGGTGGACTCAACAACAGTTAAGTGGGACACAGCAAGAAACCACACGTGGGCCATTACACAACCAGCTGCATCACCATAGAGAGTCATGGTGACCTGCATGGAAATGAATCAGTTTTCTTTGGGGCAGTTTCTTTACTAGAGAGACTTTTCAATGAAAACAGTTCAGAGTGAGGTCTGTGGATTATCCACAGCAACCTGGACATTGTGAGCTTTACAAGTTTAATTTTCTGATGCTTTAAGCAGTGACGTGCGGTGAGGTTCATGGCTGGGGAGGCAATGACTCTTTCAGAGCCAGATTTACAATTATATGAACCCTGAGTAGCTTATTCACCATTTTCTTGGCAGCATGAACATTGACTATTGGTTATTTTTCATATCTCATATCCGCATTCTTTATACACACACGGGTAAGGTACATATTTGGCCAAAAAAGAATGTTACATTTATACGGCTCAGACAGGTATTTGCTCTGCACCCTCCACAGCTGTTTTTAGTCTGATGCTTTGATTCATTTTAATACAGACAAATATAATATTAACAAAAGAATATTTTATTTAAGATCAAAATTTAGTTTTTAATTTAAATATTGGATTGTTTTCTCTTAGTCAGATCCCATTTTTCTTACCTTTTATTTGTAAAATCTTCCATTTTTGGCCGTCAGTCGGAAAACTAAACGGTGCTACAGTGCACCTGACTCTGATGTTAGCTAGCAGTAGCACCTGACTGTGATGTTCGCTAGCAGTAGCACCTGACTCTGATGTTAGCTAGCAGTAGCTTGTTGGTGCTACCGTCTCTGCGTAGAACATACCTGGGTATGTACATTTAGGAAATACATGTTTA
The DNA here is from genome assembly GCF_900634415.1 of Cottoperca gobio. NCBI lineage: Eukaryota > Metazoa > Chordata > Actinopteri > Perciformes > Bovichtidae > Cottoperca > Cottoperca gobio. Next base: position 26,353,410 of record NC_041370.1, on the reverse strand, counting down.
TTTAAAGTATGTATTACTTGTACAGACATGTTTATAAAATGTATGTATTTATTAGTTATTATCATCAATTTATTTGATGATTGATGAGTTGTGTGGCTTTTGTTTTCCCCAACGAGGACTTCCTTGCGATGGCAGAGTGGGGAAACATGTCCTCTACATTGCGACTGAAATCATCGCAGAAGCTGAAAGCTACATTATTTTTGGCGCAAAGCATTGACATTGACATTCCCACAGCTTTGGTCACTTGGTTTACCTCCGAAAGAGTTCTTGTCACACATGAAGTCATTGACAGTGTATATTTTTGTGCCTCTTGGCATGCTTGTGCTTTGACGCTTTTTCATGGTGGCGAACATCGTTTTTTCCATCGTGTGCAAAGCTAAAATATGAATGGCACACTTTACAAAAAGCATGAGTTTGCCCGACTCTGCTTTTTATTAAATAAGGGAAGGTCTCCTCTCATTTGTCTAGTTACTTACATAAAGTTTTAACTTTTTTGGCAGGTACAACTGTGTCTCCATCTATCTCCCGTTCACTGTGACTCTCATCCATATGTTTTCGTCTTCTTCTGTGTTATTGTTCCTGTTTTCTTCTTCTGTGTGTTTACTGGCGGATAACGTTTTTCAGCTCATGCTAAACATAATACTGCCCCCTGCTCTATCGGAGGCCACTGTACACTTTTTTAAATTAGGCAAATTGAAAGGTTAAAAATACGGGATAATTACGGGAAAATATTTAAACGGGAGGAAAACACGATAGAAGGGAAAATACGGTATAATCCCGGGGAAAACGGGAGGGTTGACAGGTATGGCGTAGAAGAACAGCAGCAACATGAACCTGTGGGCTCATGTGCGCCCTCTTCAGTGTGGGCTCACGTGCGCCCTCTTCAGTGCGGCAGAGTACTGTCTGCCTCACCTGGTGTTTTTTCACTGTGGTTTTATGTCACATCAGCAAGACTAAATATGTTACACACATACATTACATACATTAACTGGACTATGGAAAGTCAAGACGCATAATAAAAGTATCTGTAAACATTATATTGCTGACATACAGAGAGATAGGCAAGCGCCAAATGCATATGCTCAACCTAGTTTGCGAGGGATTGCGCAATCCGAGGTGAGGCTCAGCTCGTTGCTGCCGCAGCTCGCTTCTCACCTGTATCTGAACAGAGAATACGTAAATTCATCGGGGTGTTGACGATAACTTTTGCATTACGGAAGAGCTGCTTGGTCTTAGGAGTCTAAAGGGCACAACATAATTCGAGCACGAGGACTTTACCACAGAGAATTTCAAGCTTTCTTGTCTGAAGTCGATCCTGAATACGGGGACGTACTCCACAGTTCTGATGTGCGCTGGCTGAGTCGCGGCTCCGTGCTGCAGCGGTTTTATTCCCTGAGATCAGAAATAGATATGTTTTTTAAAGAGAAGGACCGACCTCTTCATGAGCTGAGTGACCCTCCATGTTTGGCAGACCTGGCATTTTTAGTTGATCTTACTGGTCATCTCAACACTGAACAATAGCCTACAGCGCACATGAAAGCATTCTGTGTGAAGCTCCGTCTCTTTGAGACACAACTACGCAACTTTAATGTTGCGCACTTCCCCACGCTGTCCGAAATCAATTGTACTTTTCCAATGGCCAACCTTTCTGATAACAAGGGGAAATATGTGTCTGTGATCACGTCTCTCATGACAGGATTCAGTCAGCACTTCCAAGATTTTTCTATCATTGAGAAAGAAATTGATCAATGCAGAAGAAGTTTAAGAGAGTCTGCAACTAGAACTTATATAATAATTATATACAATAATCCCCTGAAGAATCAGCTTTTCTCCCTCCCCGACTTCTACCGGAGCTTGGAAAAGTTTCCTCTGATGAGACGCCACGCACAAAGAATGATGAGTCTGTTCGGGTCATATATGTGAGCAACCATTTTCTCTGTTAACAAAAGCAGGTTGAGAACCAAAATGACCGACAGCATCTCTGTGATGTCCTTCGTATCTCAAACACCAAATTTACTCCTGACCTGCAGCATCCTTAAATCCAAAGCGCAGCATCACTGCTCCCACTGAGTGCAACGCTGTTCCCATTATAGATCGTGTGCATGTGACGTCACGCTTTCCCAACCCGTAAGTCAACCATGTTGGATGATATACACAACCAAGACGACGCCCGTTCACGTGGGAGTTGCTGCAACGCTTAGTAATTTTCTTTGTATTTAAACGTCTAAGATTGAAAGAAAATGCAAATCGTGTGCGCAGTGTATAATTGTGGTCATAACACTACTCGTGAACCAGAGAAACGGTTCTTTAGATTTCCTAAAATCATCAAAAACAACGATCCACAAAAGAGGGATGAATTGCTGTCTACTGAACGCCGTAAACTGTGGTTTAGGAACATAAATCGTAAGGATTTAACAGAAGAAAAAGCACAATTCACCCATGTGTGTGTGGCGTCCACTTTATATCTGGTAAGAGCTCATGCTAAAGCTATGTTTTCAATGTTTACGTTAAACATTTGTGCTTATGATATACCCGAACACTGTAAGACCTTACTTCTCGTCACTAGGAGAAGCGGCAAAGCTTTATGACATAACATCGCCGCTCTTCACACTCACAAACCACGGCTTGAGCGGTGTATCTCGAGCTCTTTGAGAGTGATTTACACGGGCATGGACGAGCACCCTGTCATCTTTCAGTGGTTTGGTAAGAAGACCAACCCAGCCAGAAACAAAGAAATTATAAGCATCTAAGCTCTTGTATGCCTTCATTTGTGCGTTGGTTGCCCACGACGTTATATGTCCAGATATTCAATCGGCGGTAATGAATCTAAATCCTCAATATAATCCGACGGCTTTAGCATGTACGGGTCACGGCCGCACATTTGGACTTTTTCTCTGAATCTTGCCTTTGCAGAGGACTCCAGAGAGTCAAAATACTTTGAAGAAGTCGGAGTTGTATTGTTGTAGTAGTCGCTTTGTTGATTTGTTTTTCATCCAAAATGGCGTCGCACACATACGTCACACAGTTTTGTCACGTGTTTGCACACTACCTATAGGAGAGTTAAAACATATATTACACAGTATTTATGTAAGGTACATTTTTCAATAAATTCAGTCAAAGTTGATAACATTTTCTAACTATCGTTAGTTGATGTGTTAACAAGCCCAATAACTTATCTGTTTAACAAGCTTGAGATATACACCCCCCCCCCCCCCTTTATACAGGGCTGTGAAGGGGATCACCATCCTGACTAAGAAGCAATCTGAGGCTCCTGTTTTGAGAATGAGCTGCAAACCCTTATTGTAACAAATTAAATGAAACCTCATTAATAGAAAGCTGTGATGGAGGCTGTGGTGGAGGCTGCCCCCCCCCCCCCTCCTTCATATATTTTTCTGTATGTGGCCCTCAGTGAAAAAAGTTTGGACACCCTGCCTTATGATAGAGACAGACAGACAGACAGACCCATGTCCACTAATGTAGAAAAAAATATGAATGTAATAAAACAGTATTCATCACATTAGCAGTAAGTAGCCCTGTTTATAATATCCTCAACACTTCCAAGCATACATAAGGTGCTTTGAAAACAAGTCCATATCCATAGAATGAAATACTAAATGCAAATAGAACATAGTAAAACAGTAGCCATCAGACTTATCTTAACATACATATGTTGGATACATTTTTACAATTTAATAATAATAATAAATTGAATTTATATAGCACTTTTCAAGACCTCAAAGCCACTTTAATTTAACAGTAAGTAGGCTTGTTTGAATCATAAAGCAGATCTGTCTTTGCATTTACACTAAGAATGCATTACATGCCTACGTCAGTTGATTTATTACTATAGAACTACAAACATATCAGACTTCTGTCATGTTGAGTCTGATTGAGTCAGTGAGAGAAATTACACTGCCTTGATTTAGCTATTTCAGCATAGTCTGGCTCATAGGTGGTAAGGGCAATCCTGAGACACTTATTATATATATATATATATATATACACATTTCTTTTTTTACATTCACATTGAACAGGTGCTCTTTTATTAAATGATATTTATCTAGTTTATGTGTACGTTTCTGTTTACTGCGTTGCTGTTTTGCACATTCACATTCTCTCCTCGCCACACACACACACACACACACACACACGTGCGTACACACCTACAGTCAGTCAGACACAGAGCGGAGGAAAGCAGAGGAGAGAACTAAAAGCAGGGATGCTATCGAGGCTCTCTCTTGTTCCGGGCAAAAGCCACTTGACTCCGTTCAAATGATGCTAGCGGTCCCTGTACTTTCCTTCTCCGTTCCTCTGAGCCCATGGGACAACTGGCAGAAAACGAGCCATGACTTGACCTGTAGTGCCTCTTCACGTTGTATTCTTTCATCGCGGAAATACATTTGTTGCACGATAAACACACCAGTTTATTACTTGTTGCGGCTGGCAAAGTAAATAAATATTTTTCAGTCCATTTGCTCTGGAATTGACGATTTTCAGAATCAACTTGACGTTTCATCGGCTTGGAGATACATCTTGAAGCGTGTTGTTAGCTTGCCTAGCTAAAGTAAGTGAGTGACTTCCTCTGTGGCCCGCCAACCTAGTGTGCAACCTGAGCTTGACTGAACCGATGGCAGGTTTGGACAGAGTGCTTTTTTTTTCAGACGCCACTGCAGCTCGGAGTGGAATGGAAGAACCTGTGTTTTCGCCACGTCGCCAAATTTGGTGTGAAACAGGCCAGCCCAATTTGCAGGCAACCGCTTGCCGGCCAGAAAAAAATTCAGACTAACTAAACTAAATATTTGTTGACTATTTTTGTGTTCAAACCATTCAGACCAACCCATATGTTTGCGTTCAGTGCATTCTAGTGCACCAGGTTTTATAGTATACCTTTCACTACAACAACAGGTCATTTCTGACTAGGGCATTCACGACTGTATTCTAGTAGTCATTGACTACCACCAAAAAGTATTCAACAAGTGAATTTTCCACCGGAGATATGGTATGTTAGGTGATATGTTTAAAGTTTTCCAACCAGCCACCATGTATGTGTGTGTGTTTGTGCGTGTTTGTGCATGTCTGTTCGTGGCGCTGTGACACCGCCCCAGGTCAACTATTGTGTGAAACCCCTATTTCTGACACAAAAGGACACGATCAATATCCATGTTGTTGTTTGACAGTATGAACAGAACCGTGTAAGTTTTCCTTTTCAATGAAGCAGAAAAAAAGTTAAGATGAGACCATTGAGCAAGTGAACATTGCAATGTTGATGCTGAAAGGATATATCATTAAATTAATTTAATGCAGTCTCAATTCTAAAGGTTGCTACTGAGTTCTTGGCCCACTGTACAGTAACTATAATATTGCATATACACAAAACTACAGGCAAGGCAAGGCAAGATGAAAAAAACATTTTTGAATGCGATGTTGGCCAAACCGACGGGATATTATCTCATTCGTAGAATATATTATTATTTAAAGAACTTTGTTTAGCCTGAACTAAATTACTTAAAGAAAAAAAGGTTACATCTGAAGCCATGGCGCTACTGTGGAGACAGACCTCTCCTTCAGGTAGTGGTTGTGTAGTGACTCAATTTCAGCAAGTGCAAACCTCAGCACTGGGGTCTGATCCCGGCTACTGTAGCTGACATATTTTGCAAAATGCATGCAAACTATTAGATCCTCAGTTTATTATTTTGCATCCTCAGTTGAAATTTGAATAATAATGTCAAGCGCAAGGTGGTTAGGGCCCTGTGGCTGTCTCCATCTGCACCTTCTATTTTGGTGTGTGCAGCAGCATGACAGGCAAAAGTATGGGGTGAAGGTGATTACAGATCTGCGGGTGTGGAGAATAGTAAATATATTTCCTCAGCCAATCACATCACTGCTCTCATAGCTCTGAAACAGCTGAGCCAATTACAGTTAAATGTGATAACGACAGCTTAGCAAAGGAGCCTGAAGATTTTAGGCTTTGAGCCCTGGTTACCAGACGTCTCCTTCATAAAAAAGCTAACCGACCAGTCTGGTGTAGAGATGTTGAGATTGCAAGTATTTAGTATCACTGATTTAATGTATTTATATTTGAGACCAATCTCAAAATAACAATCTGTGAACCTCTCCCACATCTGTGTGTGTGCTCCACTGTTGTCATTGTTTCCATGGTGCCGGAAGTACATTAACCTTATTTTGTTTCATTAATTTAGTTCAGGTTTTTCAAAAAGTATATCCTACATTGGAGATAATATGGGCCGAGGCTAGTGCTAACCTAAGTTTAGGACTACTGCTATTAGACCACATAGAACACTCAGCAATTATAGGTCAATATCCAACCTCACCTTCCTTACTAAAATCATCGAGAAGGTTGTACATCAGTAACTAAACTGCAGAAAATAATATTTATGATAAATTGGTAGATATTAAGTCTGTTTTATGCATGTATCATAGCACAGAAACAGTTCTTTTAAAAGTTGTCCATGACATGAGGATCAGCAATGACAATAAAAAATCCTAAATCCTAATACTCCTTGACCCTGCATTCAACATGGCATCCTGACACTGTCACACTTAGGGACTTCCACTTCAACATTCACCAATTAGTGTATCGGGTCCCACAGGGCTCCATCCTGGGTCCTTATCTATTCAACCTATCTATGCTTTCCCTTGGCTAAATTATCAGCAAAAATAACAGCAGCTATTATAATTACCCCAATGACACATAGCTTCTCATCTCAGTACCTATGATGACTTCAAAACCATTACCTCCCTAGTCAGCTGCTTGGAAGAAATCAAGCACTGGATGGCAGCAGATTTCCTTCATCTTAACTGTAATCTTGGTGGATAAGCCAGATACACCTTGTATGTGAATACCTGGAGTCCAGATCACACAAACAAATGTGTCCAGATTATAAACATTGGAGTAACCTTTGATGGTGAACTCAGCTTTAACTTTAAGGATCATATCAGCAGCAATGCCAAGTTTGCCTTTTTCCAAGTCAGAGAAACTCATGCTTTCATTTGTCATGAGCAGGTTAGATAACTGCAATTATCTCTTTATAGGTTTTCCAAACTAAACAATCAATTTCAATGTATCTAGAACTCCGATGTCCGAGATGTAACCAGGAAAAAATAAGATCTGACCATATCACTCCAGTCCTCCAAAACCTTCATTGGTTACCTGTTACTTTCAGAACACAATTAAAAATAAACCTCTTGGTTTATAAAGCACTTGTGGTTTGGCTCCACAGTGAGATGGCTTTTCGTGTTTCTGCACCTAAAGAATGGATCACTTTGCCTCAGACTTGCTCTGAAACAGTGTTCTTTTAAAATCCAAACTAAAGCCCTTCCATAAAGACTGCTTTTAAATTATATTGTGAGATACAAATCCATTTGAATTTAATTATGTAAATTTAATGTACAGTATACTACTCACAAATATTGCAAGTGTAAAATAATAGTTAGCAATTTAGCAATTTTTTAATGGCTTGGTGGAATGACTGACACAAACCTTGATCTATAAGGACAACCTGTCTCCTGAGCTACAGTGGCTAATTGTGTTTGCAACCGTGAAGATCTCTGTCTGTGTGGATGCCTGAATATTTGTTACAAGTGACCTAAAGTCATGGCCATGTATCACAGCAGTGTCTAGCACAGTTACCTCACCATTTCATGTGCAAATGAGGCTCATCCTTTCTGCAAGCATGCAACAGCTAGCTGGCCAATCACAGCTCATACTACTGTCTCTGGAAGGTGGGAGGTTGGTTAATTATTGATTGGCAAATGTAATTATATTATTATTTTAATTTGAGCTCTCTAAATATTTAAATGCATTTTTTATCAACTAATTTATAATAGCTTTTTAATTGAACAGTTACTGAACTATAATTGAACACTATAAAAATCAATAATTATTCCAGTGTCACACGTAATTATTATGACTTAATGAAAATATCCCTTTTCTGCCAGGTCAGGTTAGGCTAGACAAAGGAGGTTAGGCTGGGGCTTTTCCACAGAAAACACATTACTTGGGTTCATCTGCACAATTAAACATTCACCTGGGTTATCTTTCATGTCCTGCCCACTTCCTGGTTAGTTTGACTGACAGCCTCCTTCTCAGTGTGGGTCCTTTCTGCAAAGAGGAATAATTCCACAAACATAAATGTGAATTGTGATGACTCAGACATTCTCTCCACATCCAAGCTAACTTCAATTAGTTTATAGTGATGTTTTAACACCTCCAAATTTAACAGATGTATCTACAATTGTTTTATCATTCAAGGACTACATATCAACAACAATAAACTTTTACAGCGCTCTGAAGTCAAAGGGTCATTGGAGAAGTAGTTAAGTAATAACACAAACATAGAATTGTCCTGTAAAAAGACCCTCCTCCTGAGAGTGACCACATCACAATCACAGTGAGCTTATAAAACGTTGGAAGGGCGCACGGTGACACGCAGCCTCCTACACAGCGCGCACTGATCCACTTGTTGTTATTGTTCTACTGGCTGAGTTTCGGCTGTGGAACACGAACCTGGACACGTTCACAGGACGCAGACATGGGAAAAGAAGCAAGACCCAACTGGGACAACCCCTTACAGTTTATTCTGGCATGTGTATCATATGCAATCGGACTGGGAAATGTGTGGCGTTTTCCATACCTCTGTCAAATGCACGGTGGAGGTAAGTCACTAATTCCAGACTGTAGACCACTTCACTTACATAATAGGTTAGCCTACCACTGAATAATGGCATGTTCATTTTGAACAATGACTCTGCCTTCTAATAGCGTGGTTATGAGGCCTGAGCAGATAATTACTTATGCACACAAAGTCTAGTTGGTTGATTATCATGTGAGAAACAGCTGGACCTGAAAAAAATAATAATATGTTTTAATAATATTAGACTAAGTGTGTTGTGTTAGTGTAAATAATGTAGGCTTCATTATTGTCCTTGTATAAAGCTTTCTCGCAAGTAGTACTTCTTTTATATATATTTATTTTTTTAAAGAGTTATTTCTGGTACAGGGGAACATATTATCCACAGGTTTATTGACTTGTTGCCTGTAATCTGAATCATGCAGGTGGGCTGTTTCTGAAATATTCAAAGGACCGGACTGTATGAGTTATTGTTAGACAGTTCACCCAAAGTGGAAACTAGCAATAAACCTATTGCAGGTCATAAACTAGGGTAGAACCGGAATTAGTAGACATTTATACAGCATGTAGATTATCAATAGACTTTACACTGTAACTGCTGCTGTAGCACTATAGTGAAGTGATAAGAGACAATACACAGTAAAATATAATTCAAGACAATGCAAACATTATTACAGAGTAAAATCATCTATAATATACACCATTAGAATGAATGATTGCACAATAATGCAATATTATATTGCAATGTAATGTATTTAAATCTAGTCAAGTCCAGGTCCACTCCTGCAGTTAAAAGTTTGGATATTTCTCCACAAGGAGGCCTAAATAAAACCTATTGCACAATTGTTTGATGTGCCATTGATATGTACAGTAGTAATTCTATTATTGTCTATTATATCTATTATCTATCTATTATAGGATCTACCCTCATCTTTTAAAATGTGGATTTGTTTTCTTTATCACATTTTTATTTCCATGTTTGACTTTTACCCAACACAAGTATAAAAAGTGTACAAAACAAAACAAAAAAACAATTTACTACTACTAGCACAGTTATGCTAAGAAGGATAACACATGTACTGTGTGTAAACACAGGAGTAGCTGATAAATGGAAGATCTACTCCACAGTATATATAAAGATTTCTCTGTCAATGAGAATGAAGAGTTGCTTTTAAACTGTTTCTCCTATGTATCAGTAAGGATAAAACTGTAGTATTATAGTACAGGTAAGAATAAACAAGGGTATTGTCAGATATTCTCATCAAACAAAGTGTCCAGAGCAGATATAATGTGTTAATATGGGACAATTGGTTTGTCTTTATTGGTCTTGGTCATGGATCCCTGAACAATGCGCACACATCTCCTGTCATTACTGTCCTTAATGTGCAGCTTCCGACAAGGAAACAAGTGAGACATGTGACGGCCTGCTCTCAAGGTTGGATGGGGACACATAACTTGATTTACCTTGGTTCCCCAACTCCACAAAATGTAGGCAATATCATTAAGTGCACGGAAATTGCAAGTGAACAATAAGAAATATAAAATTTCAGCAATTCTGATTCCCATGAGGTTTTGATGTTGTGATTGGTTCAGATTTATGGGAGATACTGTTTAATAGCAACTCAATAATTATCATTTTAAAATGTTTAGGTGTATACAAAATACATATGTCTACAATGCTGTAAGGCTTCGAATTCAAGCTTTTAATTTTAAAGCGCACATAAACTTCACCCCTGGAAGTTGAGGGGAAAACTTCCAAAATTGTAGTATTAAAAGCATTCCACACCTTGGGATGCCGCTAGTGTTATCTTTCAGTAAAATCTGCACTGTAGCCCTTGAGAAAACCTGTGGGTCACATTCTTTAATCCATATTTCCTGTTTAAAAAATGAATGCCGAGACTAGCAGCAACACTTATTATGTTTAGGTTTTTTTTTTTGGTGTATCTTGTTTTGTTTGTCTTGTCTTTTAACACTATGCTATATTTCCACCTTTAGGGGGGTTCTTGATTCCATATTTCATCATGCTGATTTTGGAGGGTGTTCCTTTATTCTACATGGAGCTTGCCATTGGTCAGAAGATGAGTCTAGGCAGCATTGGGGCATGGAGTGCCATCAGCCCTTATTTGGGAGGAGTAGGTAAGTGCTGACTGAACTAACTGACTGTACTGTTCATCGACACAGCTTTGGGAATCCTCACTGCATCCAGATCAAGTAGTGATGGTGGCGCGTCCTCGCTTCTCTGGTGTGAGAAAGGAAAACAGCATGTTGGATTGTATGAGGCTGTGGTGAAAAAGTGGGACACTTTCAAGTGCTACCACTTCATACTGTACTGTCAGTGGAATGCTAATGCTTCTGGTGCTTTGTGTGGTTGTGATTGATTTTATTACAATCATTGTAATTGGTCACTGAGTAATGTGTTTCAATATGTGAAGCATTAATTTTCAACATTGTTGGACAAACCAAAACTCTTGACTATTTTTGGCCTAGATCATGGGACTTGCTTTCTAAGTCATAAAGCTTTCATTTATTTCATTTTTATTTTTATTTTGATATACTGTATATACACATTGTTTGCCTTTTTTGGATAGAATAGTCCAATAGAAACAGGAAAGGGGTAGAGAGAGGGGATGACATGCAGCAAAGGGCCCGGGTCTAATCGACCCCGGGCTGCTGTGTCAAGCACTCAGCCTTGGTACACAGGCCACCAGGTGAGTTACCGGGGCGCCAGCTTTGACTCCATTGTTGACTCTGACTTGGAAGATTGGAAGAATTATGGGTTAATAAGGTTGTAGAAAATGTAAATGGAAACAAATTGTCCTTTGTAAAAAAAAAATTATTTTTTCTTTTGTACAATTCTCTTGTTTTAGGTCTGGCTAGTGTTGTGACATCCCTGTATCTGTGTCTCTATTACAACATCATCAATGCATGGAGTTTCTGGTACCTCTTTCATTCATTTCAAGTGAGATGCTGAATAACCAACTACTGTCATTTTTAAGTAGCCGATACTATATATATATATATATATATATGTATATGTATATATATATATATATATATATATATATATATATATATATATATTGGACAGTAAGTTAACATGCCTATATACTGCTCTATGTTCACTCCCCTCCCAGTCAGTCCTGCCCTGGGGAGTTTGCCCCATCAATTCCAACGGGACAGGACCAATAGAGGAGTGTAAAACTGCTACACCCACCCAGTACTTCTTCTACAGGGAAACACTGGACATCTCTTCTTCTATTGAAGAGCATGGAGGCATTAATAAAGGTCAGGCACTGTGTCTTCTGCTTGCCTGGGTGATCACCTACCTATTCATTGTCCGAGGGGTAAAGTCAACTGGAAAGGTAAGAGAGCTCCAAGTCCCTCAAGCATACACAGTGACAGGTATTCCTCATTGTCCATGTTCGGGTGTAGTCTGCCAATTGCAATTTAAGAGACACCTACAAATTCAAGGATTAGGAATATTCATTTAAAAAAGTCAAAACAATGCATATATGTGTTGTATCAAACTCAAATCTGACTCCTTTTGTAGGTGGTGTACTTCACATCCATATTTCCATATGTGGTCCTCTTCATCTACCTCATACGGGGCATCACTCTTCATGGTGCTATCAATGGTGTCAAATACATGTTCACACCGAAGGTAAGGTTGTGTTGGAAATTGACATACAGACATAAATGCTTATTTTCTTTACAGCCTAGAGGTAAACCAATACATAACTGGCAGACTGTATTGTGTATCAATAGTAGAAGTAGAAGATATGTGTTCCTTATGTAGTTGTATACAATGGAGAAGGGTAATACTCGATTCTGGCCATACATTATTTTGAGAGGGCTTGGGGTGTGAGCAGTGGGGTTTGTTGACATTTTCCAATACAAAGTTTATATTTAAAGACTGTATCGTCCCAATATATGAAGGGCCAGTAAAATACATTTTAAAATGTGGCAAGTGACTATGGGATAAGTCGGCAATCCAGGGAACCATATTAAATATTAAATAAAATACATTATGGCAATCAAACTGTGGACCCCCACAGCTAATGAATTATCTAATTATTGTGCCCTATGTATGCCTTATGTGTGAATTCTTAAAATGTAATGAGTAATGTGTGTGTGTGTGTGTGTGTGTGTGTGTGTGTGTGTGTGTGTGTGTGTGCATTTGTCTGGTTTCAGCTGGAACAGCTTGCCAACCCTATTACATGGATCAATGCGGCCACTCAGATCTTTTTTTCTCTCGGTTTGGGTTTTGGCACACTCATAGCTTTTGCCAGCTACAACCAGTACAACAACAACTTTGAGCGCCAGGCCATCATTGTTTCCCTAATCAACAGTGGAACCTCCATCTTTGCCAGCCTTGTCACCTTTTCCATCTATGGGTTCAAGGCCACCGTCAACTACGAGAACTGCCTGGAGAGGTGTGTGTGGGTTTTGTTCTAATGTCTTTATGTGAATGCACCTTTACACCTGTGAGCCTTTAAATATTATACAGATGCTGTGTACCCAAGAGCTGCAACTCATTTCATTGTTTTATTGTTTGGGATGTTTTGTTGTTGTTGTGTTTTTAATTAAACTAAAAAGGGACATGAGGCAAAAAGACAGAACATGACATTAATAGAGAATTAATGTCATGTTCTGTCTTTTTGCCTCATGTCCCTTTTTGTCTTATTCTGTTAAGACAATATCAGCGACAGCTTATGGTTGTAAACAGAAGTGGAGAGGCTGTAAATTGGATTTGGCATGTTTATATGTGTGTATGCCTAATTGTCTGTGGTATCTATGCATACAAGGTTGTGTGATTGTTTGCGAATGTATGAGAGTAGATTTTTTTTAAAGGAGGACAAGAATTTTGGAAAGTGTAGTTTTATATGTGGATAGATGTTGGTAATACGGATATTTCTTTACAACAAACAGTTATATAAGAAAGCAGAATCCATCCTATATGACTGTTCCTGCCACATGTACTCTCCTCAGACTTCCACTAGCTAAAACCAATAAATTCAAACATTCCTTTATACCTTTCTCCCTCCTAAACTCTAGGAGGAAAAGGTAGTTATCTGCACAATGGTTTAACTTATTTACTTCAAATTGAAGATTGGATTTGGAAAATATACTAAATCCATACTGCTACAACAGATGACAGAATAGGACAGAGGTGTTATTCTGCAATATGTGGTTAAGATATAGGATATATTTATTTTGAGGGTGAGAGAATGGTTGTTGTTGAGCTAGCAAAACAAGGATAGTATTAGACCGATTAAAGGGAAGTCTGCAAGTTGAATTCCGTTGCATAATGTTTGCTTGATACCTATCCAGGAGCTGTTTTAGTGATTTGGATTAATCCATTTAATAATATATTGTAGCTGACTGGAAATAATGTAATTGAGAAATTTGGGGGCTTCAAGACCCTATAGTGTTTTGTTTTTTTAAGGGTGGATTGTTTAATTCTGGGTGTTTTATTTTTACAATAGAATTTGGAGATTATTCTAGGGATGTAAACCAGATAGAACTGGGTGGGGTTGGGATCATTGTGAACAGATCAATTTGGTAATACTGTCATTTCTATTATGACTAGTCTTCCCATGATTGAGAGAGGTAGGGAAGTAACTTCCATGTTGGTAATATCCCTTTTAGACCCATTCAGCTGTAAGAAAATACTAAAGTCTGCAGTGTAGTTCATAAATTAAACCAATAAACATTGAATTTAATTGAATTACATCCAATAATTGCCACAGAAAAGTGACATTTTCTGTATATCTGCTCACATTTTAAAAGTGCAATGTGTAAAATATGTCCAGAATTGTCCAGACGTCTATGATTTGTGTTGCAGAGATATCTACTGAAGTTAGCATACTGACTGTCCTGTCTTGTAATACCAGTGATAGTGAGACACAGTCTCGCCAGTCTGACCTCAGTAAAGAGGACGAAGTAAAGCTATACTGACTGACTCGTAAATAATACATCCATGGTCCGTGTGCGTTTTATAGTTTGTTTATTGGATTAAATACAAAGTGGCAGAAACAAGAAAATGTCCTGCCATCACTATCCTCCCCACCGACGGGAGACTTCACCGGGAGTAGAGCAGGCCCGCCACTCTGGGAGAATTTTGCTTTAGCAGTTAGCTCAAATTTAGCCAGATCTAATCCCGCCACATTTCCTGGCCCGGATCAGCATACTTTCTGTTGCTGCCGATACACAGGGTGGACCCAGCGCTCCACCAACCCTCTGTCACTCTCAGTGCTCGGTTGCTGTTCGTTAGCAGTAGCCTTCTCCTTTTTTTATACAACTTGTAAATCCCTTCAGTAATGAACACGAGGCCGAGGTCATGTTTTAAAATACGGGGTTTATTTTCATCCTTAACATCCTAGTCAACCCGTGAGAACTGGGTTAAAACAGAAAACATAGAAGTGAACAATACATAAATATGTATGCATATGAATGATATCAATACCGCTAAATCACACAAACGGCACACATCTAACACTTAGCACATAGCACAAGCTTTTTTGCAATTTATTGAGCTTTATACTTGAAGAGATCACAAGCTCACGCTGTGCTGCATTGGTCTGGAGCCGCGATCATCAAGTGCTAGGGGTGGGCGGATCGATCTAAAATATCGATGAATCGATACCAACGTTGGTATCGGTATCGATCAATACTTGCGTGATAAGATCAATGCTTAAATTTCAGTTTCTCTTCTTTACGTTCAGTACACAACTCCCGTTAAATCATCGTGCTTTTGCATGTGCACTGCAAACTAAGTAAGTATTAACGCTCCACTCACTCACTTCACGCTCATCACTATCACTCTGCTCCTGCCCCTCCCCACACACACAAACATATGCGCACACACCTACAGAGCAGAGGAAAGGAGAGGAGAGAACAAAAAATAATCATGCTACGCACAGCCACGTTGCACGGACCTCATCCAGCGGAAATTTTCTCTAACTGGACCCATTTGAATTATTGCAGATTAGCTCCGCCTCTATGAATTTATACGAGCCTACGAAATTATATTTATTCAGTGTTATTGGGCTTGGTATATGACAGAGGTTGCATATCTATTGTGTAATGTGCCATATATATATTTTTAATATTGATGTATTCGTAATAGAGCACGATCTGAACAGCATAAAAATGACTTCCGTTAACAACAATCGGTCGCTGAGAACATCCACTTCGGCAATGTTCTGGAGATGACGTCACAAGTAGAATACAGCCGCCGCAAGTAGAATACAGCCGGCGCCAGTGTTCGTCTGCGTTACAGCCGCCGCCAGTGTTCGTCTGCGTTGAAGCGTCCAGCAAAGACTGCTGTCAATTATTACGAGAAAGAACGGACAACAATCGATCGTCAAGGATAATTGTGAAGAGATGTGTTGTATGGGGGTGTGGGGCCGTCTACAAATCTAGCGTTCTGTGGCCAAAAGAGGATACAAATGTTGCGTTTATGGACAAGACAAGTGTGTTGATGAAACCGACGATTTGTGGGCAGCACTTTGAGAGATCGTGTTTCGAACAAACTATGCTCGCAAAGGAAATGAGATTCAAAAAGAATTTAAAACTGAACGCAGATGTTGTGCCTACAATACTGCCGAGACCCCAGCCAGCACAAGCCAGCACGCCGATTCAAACACGTCCGCCGGTGCAGAGTCCTCCACCAAAGAGACGACGAAATGCATTCACCAAAAGGGAGAGAGCAAAGGTAAGCCGTGCTACTTGTTTACTGTATTTATTGTTTCAAGCATAAAGCCATAATCGGTCTAGGCCTACTTTATGTAACGAGTTGCCATACAAATGTAAACTGTAATGTAAATGTTTCCTAAATTTCCCTCGGGATGAATAAAGTATCTATCTATCTATCTATCTACACCAGGCCCTAGTTATTGTTATTGTTAGTTAGTATTTGTAGTATTAATAACTTTAGCTAATTACACTTCATTAGCTTAATTAAGTATAGATTCAATGTTTATAACAGGCTTCCCCATTTTATTCTGTAGTTTGAGTAAAAGCGTGAGTCTATTTAACTTTTAACTATCACCCTATTATTACATAGGTATTGAAACATTGGTGAATGAAGCCACTGACAGAACTGAGGATACCTGTATGATCAGTGACCATCTATTGGACATCCACACTGGGGAGGAAGCTGTGTGTACACCAGTAAGTATACAGACTGTACGTCATCTGTACATTACAGTTGTAGTACCAGTAGACCTGCACATGACGTGTTAAACATACAATCACCACATGCATGTACATAATTCATATATTTGTTTAATTTGATATCATTGCTCTCACAATCAATTCAACCACATCTTTTATTATGAATGTTATTAGATATTTTCTTTACGCAGACATGTATAAACATGCAATACAATTTCAAGCTGGTTTGAAAGATTTATTAGTAAAGTTGTGTTTTGTACATTTCAGACATGTCAGAAAGGAATTGCTGTGCAGACGGATCCCCTCCACGGACACACCACAAGTCCATGCAGGCGCGACCACGTGTCAGGTTAGCTGGACTGCAAGTTCCAATCCAGGTTGGTTGTTCCAAAGGTCAGCATCATAATAAATATATACATACATACATACATACATACATACATACATACATACATACATACATACATACATACATACATACATACATACATACACACACATACATATTATATATAATGCTTGATTATAAAACATATTTTTTGCAGAGTATGTTACTGAACTCTTGACCGAGACTCAATGCTTTGTGCCAAGACAATGTTGATGAGGAACCTTTCGAAGTCACAGATCCACTCAGCAGTTGGTGGAAGAACCAAACAAGAGGGATGCTGTTGTGCTGTATAGAAGCAGATTCAATCACTGAACTGACATTGTGTTTTGTTATTGACTCTAATAAAGTGCTGATACTTGAACGATGTGTAGTTGTCAGATGGAAACGTAGCACAGATCTTTTGAATGGTACATGATGGCATTCTGTGGTTCTTACCAAGTATTCCCCAGCAGAATCTCACCGGCGGTATGCCACATAGCGATACATTCTGTAACATACAAGATAATACATGTCAATGGTAATCACTTCAACCTTATTTGCTTATTTATCTATGTATTCTGTAACTTTGCCAGAGTGACCATTCGACTCCCCATGAATACATCAAAGTTTCTGAGCTCTACACATTTGTGCACACAAGTAACTTATTCATTGCGTGGCTGATCACCTGCTTGTTGTCTGTCCCTCTTCGAATACCCTTGGTAGGCTGTCTGCAACACCCAAACATCCAGACACTTTGATTTGAATCCTGGGTGATCTGTTATGCAGGTTATGTTTGCACCATGTCCCTCATATTCATTGAATTCCTCCATGACATCCTTTTCTTGGCAGCAGCTCTTCAATTGCTTCCATAATTGTACGGTGTTTACATGTACACCTAAATGTACAAAAAAAGAGTGGTAAGGACATGTACACAATATGCAATATCCAGAAAAAAGGCCAATATTAACGTCGCTTCTGTCATGCTGTCTGTGTATACTGGTGGACTGTTTTCTACTTGTGACGTCAGAACACGGCATCGGGTGTTTCCGGTAGCGGCAATGTAAACATCGGTGGTCGACATACTAAATCATGATTTATTAAATACTGCGATCATTGTGTCATAAATAACACATCATTTTATACCACAAATAGCATTTACTATCATCAGTAGAAATTCATGTTTATCATTTCGTAGGCCCTTTAAAGGTAGGAACCAAAATTAAAGTGCAATACGAATACTTAAACAGGGAAAACAGAAGACAGTTACACAACTTATGACTAAATTTACATTATATGGACCCAGTAGTAGAGGTGAAATTTCTTTGGAGAAGGTGGCCATGTAGTAAACATCGTTTCCAGGACAAAATACATTTTTATTTGGACATTTTTGGCATATTGTTTACTTTCATGTAACAGTCCTTTTTTTCCTCTTCCAGGACACGCTTACTGCTACTGAATGCCTTTAATCTAGCAGAGGACAGCATCACCATGAACCATGTCTTCGATTGGATCGAGAAGTTGAACACAACATACCCAGAACAGTTTGCTGAAATCGCCAACCAACTGGAAGACTGTGACCTGGAGAGTGAACTAGATACTGTATGTTAAACTTTTTTTTTTAAGAAATACATATGAACAGTGCAATTAATAATAGTAATGTGCCACCTAATTATCAGGGGCAAATTCACAAAAGGATTGTGTGGCTTTTGAGGCTTCTTAACCTCCACATAAAATTCTGTATAATTCTCAAAGCACCCAAAAAGGTTGAAAAAACCGCGAACTGCGCACTTAACTGCGCTGTCAAACAATTAGAGTCTCGCTGCTCCTATTTGCACATATTTAAATTAGGTAATATAAAGACATTTGGCTTAAAATGGGCTCCTTTCTATGCCAATGAGCCTCTTTGCTAAAACAGTCAAATTCACAAACCTCAGCATTAAACTATTAGTGTCTTCAGAGAGTTGTTGGGAACTAAAGCTCATTTAAACAGTAAGTGGGGTAACGCCCAGACTTCCCTCTGCTTCAGATCATGCCATCTTCCTTTAATAAGCAATTTACCTCTCTAAATTGTCCCTAATAGTTATGGTTTTTTAATGTTGCAAAGCACTTTGTGCTTATGGCTTGAAAAGTGCTCTAAAAATAAGATTTTCTATTATTATTATTATTGTCATTATTTTATAGGCTGAAGTTGTGCGTTTGAAGACACCAACAACACTGACAGACTGGGATATTAAATCCAAAACATGGAAGTTCCCCCTGCACCTTGTCGGTTAGCACCTTTTAGCTGTTCTGCCTACTGTGTTCTTTCTTGGCGCCACATTTATAATTTGCCACATGGATAATTGCAAAACAATTGCTTAAAAAGGGCAAATTGGATTTATGGGCGTGTTTTGTTTTGTAACTTTAAATCAACATATTTTATCTTTACAATAACATATTGTAAGGACTGACTCTGACAATGTGCAGGATAGGTTTTCAAATCTGCAATAATAGTTTATATAGCAAACTTCCACATCCAGCAACATCATCATCCATTTGAAGTTGTCTTTCTGGCTACCTAATTATTGTCCAGTAATTACCCTCTTTTAGCTCCAAAGTCCTGAAAATATCTGTCTCTCTTAATGTACCACTATGTTCACCAGCTGGTCTCTGTCTGCTGTTTGCTGCTGGGCAGGTGGTGGACAGTGGCTTTTTACCGCTTTACTCTCTGACCAATCAGTGGTCTGCAGTGTTTTAACCATTTAGTATCGGCACAGCTCGCTTGGAACATCGGCTGAGGTGGTACTAAAAAAAGTACCAGGTACTATCCACAACTTTTCCTAATGGAAAACCAAAAAAGAGCGAGTCGAGCCGGGTAGACCAGGCAGCGGAAACGTGGCAAATATGGAGAAGAGTGAGGGAGAGATGGGACATCTCACACAACAAGATATGGACTATTCTTATATATATATTGGAAGAATAATTTATGAAGAGTTCTTTTGAGCTTTAGATAAAGAGCTGCAGGCAGCAGGCTCGTTTACAGTTTACCTCCAACACATCACTTTTACCAAGCTGCAGTTGCCTATTGTATGTCTTGGGGTGGTTATCGCAGGCCTTTAGAAACATTCTATTAAATGATTAACATTTTTAGATGGGCACAAGACCTGTTCTGTTTTGAGTGATGTGTGCTAACTCTCTCCCTCAAGACTTCATCACTTGTACTTTGTAGAGTGAAAAGCATCTGAAAACAGAACATTTTTCATTGTTCTCTCATGTGATTCAAGAGGCCAAGTCAAAACGGGTCAAAGCTTAATTCATATTCCATTCCAGTCATAAACAGGTTAAATAAAACATGGTCTCATTCTTTCATCTGTTTCAGGCAGTGGAGGGGGCAGGTCTGGCCTTCATTGTGTACAGTGAGGCCATTAAGAACATGCCATTACCTCAGCTGTGGTCAGTGCTATACTTCTTCATGCTGCTGCTGTTGGGAATGGGCAGCATGCTGGGCAACGTCACTGCCATCATCACTCCGCTACGAGACTTCAAGGTTGTGTCCCACATGAGCGACGAGTTGCTCAATGGTAAGATCCAGGCTGATGGTTATGTTACCAACGTCATCCTTGTGGACATCAGACTTTGCTGGTGCTTTATATACGTGTAGTCCCAATAAGCTAATTCCATATTGGTGCCGTTCAGTGTTGGAAGAAGTACTCAGGTCTTTTACTTAAGTAAAAGTATTAATACAACAGTGTATAATACAATACTAAAATAAAATACTCTGTCCTGCATTCGAAATTTTACTTAAATGTACAAATGTATTCGCAAAAGTAAAAGTATTCATTATGGAGAATGGCTCCTTTCAGAATAATGTGCAATATAATATTGTATTATAATTATTGATGCATTAAAGTGTTTATCACTTTAATGTTCTAGCTGGTAAAGGTTGAGCTCATTTTAATTACTGTATATTCTTCATCTGCGGTGTAGTTTGTGAATTAATTAATAAAGTTTTATCTTATTTCTATAGTAATACATCAGAATGTATTAGTTGATTATATTTATTATTATTATTATCAGAATATGCACAGTAAAGTAATCAGCTAAATGCAGTGCAGTAAAAAGTACAATATTTCCTTCTTCTGTAGAAGAAGTAGAAAGTAGCAGAAAATGAAAAGTACAAGTACCTCACATTTGTACTGAAGTGCAGTACTTAGTTATTGTCCACTACTGGCTTTTAAGGAAACAATGGCTTAAGGGAATCAATCTGACATTTTGGGATTTGGGGGGGCACTGTGAAAAGTACTCTACATCATACACACACACACACACACACATATCTATACAGTATGTGAGTTAACCTGTGTGTAGCCTGAGAGGTGATACCCAGGGCAAAACACCTACGAACAAGTAATAAGTATAAAGTAATAAAGTAATAAAGTAATAAGAACAATCTCAACTAAAGTGTTGATATGCTCGATGGAGTCGGCGTACACTTGACAAGCATCACAACTCTTCTCTTCTCTTATCAGTAAGGACAGTTATAGCACAATGTTCAAAAAAACTTAAAAGAACCTTCAAAATCTGAAACAATTCAAGTGGAAATTACACCCTAGCTCTCACATAAACAAATCCTGTTACATCACCTCCTATATACAGTACATGTCTGCTCCACTATGGTATGTGTTGCTATGCAGCGATTGTTAACCTAACTGGAAATTAATGAGGATCAGAGGCTGAGTGCTGTGTTCTGCTCGCAGGGTTAGTGTGTTTGCTTTGCCTGCTGCTCGGCCTGGGCTTCACCACCACCTCAGGCAATTACTGGTTTACCATGTTCAACGACTATGGAGCCAATTTCTCTCTGCTTTTCATCGTCCTCATCGAGGTTATAGCTGTCAGTTACATCTATGGAATTAAAAGGTTGGTGTATTTGTGTGCCGTAGTACTGACATTTGTATGCCTTCAGTTCAGCTTTTGTTTAGGCTCAACAAGTGTTTAGTGCCAGATGTGTGAGTTTA
Source organism: Cottoperca gobio (assembly GCF_900634415.1). Classification (NCBI taxonomy): domain Eukaryota; kingdom Metazoa; phylum Chordata; class Actinopteri; order Perciformes; family Bovichtidae; genus Cottoperca; species Cottoperca gobio. The sequence goes on along the minus strand of NC_041370.1, from coordinate 26,331,220 downwards.
ATATGTTATCTACTATCTACTCATTTTAGATTTGAAAAAGACATAGAAGACATGATCGGTCATCGTCCCAACTGGTACTGGAAGATCATGTTGGTAGTAATCAGTCCCCTTCTCCTTATCGCCCTCTTCATTTTCTACATCTACAACTACATCATAGGAGGGACACCCACCTACCAGGCATGGAACAAAGAGCTGGTGAGTCATTTGAATAATTTATTATCATTTATCAAAGGTAGCTTGTTTTGTGGGAAATGAGGACATCTTAGTTAAAAAAAAAAAAAGAAGTGTTCCAACAAAAATATTTTCGCAACAACATGGTCATCTGGAATTCTGCTGGGGGTTAATAGTTCCCCTAGCATAACTATTAACCCCTAAGCGGTACCAGGACCCCACAGGGACTCTAAGAAGGTTGGATCCTCCAAACTGCTGTGCATAGGCCCAAACAGCAGTGAGAGCCTTTCTCCCATCGACTCGCAGCTCTGATTCCTTCCCCACGGAGAGGTATTATACGCTTAGTCAGCTGTGTGCAAGACGGAGGAAACCGGTTGCTCCGTTTGTTACCTTGCAGAAAACAGTTGGCTCCTTGCTAACTACTTGTTGCTCCTATTGTGAAGTATAACCGGCTGTATGTTAACTTTGTTGCTGCGATTAGCAGTGCTGACTTATTGGGAATCTTTTAGGCAAGTGCTCACGTCTGTACCATTAAAAGAAGAAAGTCCAGTGATCAGTGAGCCATCCAACGTGGAGAGTAGACCATCGCTGACCATCGATCTGCCGGCTGTGGACATCTGAGCCGTAGCCAAAAAGGAGAAAAAGAGTGAACACATCGCTGAGTTGCCGTTTTTATGACAGGTTGACGTCATGGGTCACAGGCCACAGCCGACAGTAACCAATCGTTCCTTGAGTCCTCAAGTGGGGATTAGGGCAATTCTGATTGTAGACACATTAAGTGATGTAGGGTTTCAACATAGTGGATCTAGGGAAATTTAGACCCATGGCTCATTTGTCATGATGTGAGTTCCCAAAAACATTATTTACCATGAACCCTGACTGATCCTGTAGCCGTGTCGTGAGGTTTTAAATAACTAATGAAGTTACAGCTGCTGTGCCATCCCTGTGGATCATGTGCATGGTATAATTGGTTAAAAATCTTCCACAATCACTAAAAGTATATTGACGCACATATCAATCTGCAGAAGATGAAAAAATGTGTAGCAAACTGAAGGGCAAAACTCCCCATGATAAAAAAGGTTTTGAAAAGAGGTCTGTGTGTGAGCGTCTCTGCCAGCTGAAGCCACAAAATTTGTCCTGCCTCTGGGATAACAGGTGGTCTGACTGAACTGCATCATCTTTACAGATGATTATTTGATATTCTGATAAAATGCTTGAATATTACTTAACGTGTGAAGACAGTGTTAACTGTACCTGTTGTTTCTTCAGGGTAAATCTGTTGTGACGGACTATCCTGTCTTTGGTCAACTCTTCATTGCACTGCTGCTGGTGTCGTCCGTCAGCTGTGTTCCCCTCACAGCTCTGTATGTCTACTGCAGAAAGAGGAAACATGGAAACCTTCACAAGAGGCAGCGAACTGTCAGTACAGTATCTACTTAAGTGACCAGACGATGACAGGGACTTGCTAAACATTTAGAGCAAATATGAATAGTTGTAATTCTGTATTTCATATGATGCTAGTTTACTAAATGTTCATAAATGATAAATGTATGAATATATGTAGTTTACTCAATGGGTTAAGATATGAAGTTTTTGAGTTTGTTAGTCTTTTTTTCATATCTTATACAGTGCAAAGTCATGTTGTTTCATATTCTGCCTGACATATTAATTTCTCTTATCAATAGAGTGAGCTAATTCAGGGTCAAACCAAGTTTATTTGTAGAGATACAAATTCCCAAATTGGATTATATTCCAGCAATAGGATTATGGAAGATCCATCACTACTGCCATGAATAGTATTTGTTCTAGCAGTTTCCCTTGTTTCTGGAATTTCAGAAGTATTTTTATTAACTATGGGAAAGGGGGCCATTTACATCACTGTACCAAAACATGAATTGTGATTCTAGAAAATTCAAGATTAAACAATTGTAATGTAGTGCTGGAAACTTCCTGCAAATATGTCACGCCACTAGTTTTAGGAAAATAATATGTTGGACTCAATAATAGACTCATCAAAGTATAACACTTTTACAGTCTAGTTATCTAATAATAGCTTGTATTGTGTCCTGGTAAGCAGATGTAAACTTGTGTTCTTTGGTAAGAAGGTTGTACAAATTATATATGTTTCCTTTTATACTACGTACTTTTTGAGAACTAGTTTTATATCTGTTTTGAAAGGGCTGGCATCTGCTTTGATACCTAATCTATAAGAGAAGTGTTTAAAAAAAGAGCACATGAAGTCACTTTTATTACCCAGTAATAGATCTACTGTGGCAAATGTCATTTTAATACTGAAATATTTTCTTCCTTCCCTCAAATATGTAAAATGTGTACATACTGTAGATACCTGTGTCATCTAATGGTCTAGACAAGGAACTTCTATTAAAAACTAGTTTGATGTCAATTTAAATTGAAATATGAAGTCACATAACATCATAACACATAACATCTCAAGTAGTATTCTAATAGTTTTGTTATCTTTCATCCTTATTTTCATGCTGAATAGCGTCTGCTGATCATTTTTATTAAAGAAAATGTTGATGTTAATAATGAAGATGTAGAGTGTGTGTGTAGGTGTGTGTGTGTGTGTGTGTGTGTGTGTGTAGGTGTGTGCATGTGTGTGTGTGTGTGTGTGTGTGTGTGTGTGTGTGTGTGTGTGTGTGTGTGTGCGTGGTCTATGTATGCAATCAAACTATAACAAAACAAGAAAATCTATTTTCATCATACAATCCCTCTATACCTATATGCATTCGGTTTTAAATGGTCAGCCGTCTACTAAATATGCAAACAATGATCACTGCATATAATATTCTAATAATATGAAAACCTTTTCTTCGGAGCTTGACAGGAGAATGAATATTGATTTTAACAGATACTCGTAACTACTTTGAGCAACCAAAACCACAGTGGTGTATGTATTACTTGCTACATCAGCAATATTGCCATAGAACAGAAATAATGTTGAGGTTGAATTTTCACTCTTGACCTCGGAAACAGTAGCTTGGCAAAGTAATTTCCAACACAGATCCACTTGTTGCTTTTTTTCAAGCACATCTCTTGGCTTCTTCATCAGATGAAGTGGTTTAGTAGGTAGATGTAAATGTGGGGAGATGGTAACCCCCGTCTCTTTTGTTGGATGTGGATTGCACTCCTCTGCTGGAACTCTTGATGTATGTTTTTATTCTATGTGTACCTGAGCCAGGTCAAAGACAAATTTCCATCATCTTGCGATAGAAAAAATAAAGCTTTTACACCAGCTGCTTTCAGTCTGGTTGCACTTTAATTTCCTGTTTTATTTTGAAATGTTCACTCCCCCTTGTGTCATGTCTAGTTGTACTTCCTGTCTGTGTTTTTCCCTCCTCTCTTGATCTGCCTGCTCTGCCTGCTCATGTCTGCTCTGCCTGCTCGTGTCCTGCTCGTGTCGACCCTGTGTCTACCCAGTGTCTACCCAGTGTCTACCCGGTTTGTGTGTTAACTATTATTTTGTTACTTTGTATTATTGTTTCAGCTTTGTTTTATTAAAGCTCGCTTTTGGTTATTATCATCGTCTGTTTTCCTGCATTTGGGTCCTCCCCTGTCCTGAACCGTGGCAGATGGTCACTACTTTCATTTGGTTTATTAATCTAATAGCATACCTTTGCCTGATTGCAACTAAACAAACCAGTTTCCCTACATGCGTCATTAAAATTCTATTTAATATACATATACTTTACATATGAAGACATTTGGATACAGTATTTTGTTGAATGGAGATTCCTTGGTCTTGCAGATTAGACCTGTGGCAGCTCTCCCAGCAGGTCTTTTTTTCTTCCTGCTCACTAATGCTAATCTTGCATTTTTATCTTGTTGTTTTCTCAGCGTCTGATCCCCATCACAATTAATAAGCCACAAAAGAGATGGTATTGCCAATGGTAGAAACAGTAGTAAAATAGTTTACATGAGTACCAAAATTAACATCACAATGTACTAATCGTACACTAAAAAATGTTTGTGTAAGTAAAAATATATAATTATTCACAGTCAGATGTACCATATCATAGGTGAAAGTACTAATTGTGAGGAATTGTTTGCAGTTATTGATGCATTTCAGGTCAAATGAGTAATGGGAAGAGATGGAATGGAGTAAGTACAGTTACTTTAAAGAAATCTTACTCTACTACTAGAAACTTGTAAAAGTCAAGGTCAGTTTAATTGTACTCTTGAGTTACTGTTACTGTGTTACATTTACATAAAAGGGAATGATATGATAAGGTTATTAAATAGCACATTAAAACTAAAGAACATACATAATAAAGTGCATTAACATGTCAACGTATACATTAACAACATCATGCCGTCCTTGTGAACTGCACTACAGAGCCCGTTTGTCCAAACAAACATTGAATCAAATTTCTATATTCTATATTGCTTTGGAGACTGTGCATACATGTTACACTGCAGGCTAGACCAGGCTTGTGATAAATCCTAAAGTGCTAATGGCTAGCAAGCCTGTAACATAGTGCCTCTCTTTACTTGTTGCATTAGACGTGAATCATGTGCCTCATCTTCCCCAGACTTTCCTCTCTGGGGGAAATGTGTGGTTGACTCACCACCAGGCAACCGATACTTACTAACCAGCTCAATGGGATCAAGTGACTCCTCCAGAAACACCTTGGATACAGTGCCTTCTGTCCAATCGGCCAGCCCAGTCTTTGATGTAGGGGGTGTCCAAACTTTTTTCACTGAGGGCCACATACAGAAAAATAGACGAAGGGCGAGGTATATTGCCTAAATTATGCTTGATAATTAAATATGCTTAAAGAAGGGGGGGGGTGGACAGCCTCCATCACAGCTTTCCATTAATGGGGTTTCATTTATTTTTGTTACAATAAGGGGATGGATATATTTAAAACTTGTTAAACAAATAAGTTATTGGGCTTGTCAACACATCAACTAACGTTAGTTAGAAAATGTTATCAACTTTAATTGACTGAATTTATTGAAAAATGTAGCTTATTAACATGAATACTGTGTAATATATTTTTTAACTCACCTATAATGGGAACAGCGTTGCACTCAGTGGGAGCAGTGATGCTGCGCTTTGGACTAAAGGATGCTGGCAAGTCAGGAGTAAGTTTGGTGTTTGAGATGCAAAGGACATCACAGAGATTTCAGTGATTTTGGTTCTCAATCTGCTTTTGTTCAGAATTAACAGAGAAAATATTTGCTCACATATGAATGTTGAGCCGAATAGACTCATCATTCTTTGTGCGTGGCGTCTCATTAGAGGAAACTTGGCTCTTTCCAAGTTCCGGTAGAAGTCGGGGAGGGAGAGAAGCTGATGTTGATTCTTCAGGGAATTATCACACTGCATTTCGATAAGTTCTAGTTGCAGACTCTCTTCAACTTCTTCTGCATTCATCAGGAAGGGAGTCGAGAACAGCTTGATTTCTTTCTCAATGATAGAAAAATCTTGGAAGCGCTGACTGAATTCTGTCATGAGAGACGTGATCACAGACACATATTTCCCCTTATTATCAGAAAGGTTGGCCTTTGGAAAAGCACATTTGATTTCGGACAACGTGGGGAAGTGCGCAACATTGAAGTTGCGTAGTTGTGTCTGTGAAGTAAATAACTCCTGATTGTATTAATTCACACTTGATGATTATCGCATGTATTTGTCCACCTCAATCAATATGTATTTTTGCACAACATGTATTTCTGCATAACATGTATAATGAGCACTATATTAGTTATGAATGTAAAATACATCAGTTACGTTTCTCCTTTAAAAAGTTACAGGTCTACAAACCATCTCGTCATAACGCTGCTCTCCAAGGGGCGTGACTGCGCCAACATGGACCAATGAGAAGAGACGACACCCTTCTGTGTTGAACTAGTCAAATTGTTTATGAGAATTTTGTACACTTCCTGCTAATCCAATAGACAGTTAACTGGGTTTTTATTAATTCGGCCTGTGTACTTGGAGTTGTAGAAAGTGCCCTCAGCTGAGAGTATTATCAAAATGCTGTTATCATCACTTTAAATAAATATTATCTTGAACATTCAGAAGTTTGCTGGATTGATTTGAAAGGTATTCATAGTGTCCTCAGAACTTTTAAACCCCACATGTCTCAAAGAGACGAAGCTTCACACAAAATGCTTTCATGTGCGTGTAACCGATGTATAAATGATAACATGTTTTATATTTCACAAACATCCATTTGTTCATATTTTGTTGTAATAATACTCCCTTTTTGTATATTTATTTCGAGGAGTCTTATTTGGTTAAATATGCTTTTATTTTGATACTCCTGAAACTGGCACTTTCTGTGTTTGCGACACATTTGGGAGAATGTTTCGGGTTCCGCTGAGGAGAGGAGGCATGTGAGTAGAGAGGATGAGGATGAGGCCTCTCTCCGAGCCTTGAGACAATAAATGCTTTTTAAAAAGGCAGAATTTCTCCTCATCGTTATTTCCTGATCAAACACAACACAACGCAGAGACTATCGTCGCAAACCGGTTACATGCGCATGAAGTTGTGGTACCAGCTGGTCTTTGCCTTGGAGGCTCTTGTTCAGTGTGTTGAGATGACCAGTAAGATCAACTAAAAATGCCAGGTCTGCCAAACGTAGAAGGTCACTGTCAGGTAAATTAATCCTGATTTGTATTAATCCACACTGGAAAGACTATCACATGTATTTGTCTACCTCAATCAATACGTATTACGACACTACGAATATGTTTCTGCACTATTATGTATTTTCTGCACAATTATGTATTTTCTGCACTGAATGTATTACAAACATAATAGGGGCACTTCCCCTTTAAGAGTAACAGGTCAACAAACCATCACTTCCTGATTGCTGACGGAGGAGCGTGTAGGCGCCAAACTGGGACCAATGAGGAGAAGGTCAACGCCTACTCCATGTTTTAAATGCGATGTTTACAACCCTTTGTGCACACTTGGAGCGGGACCGTCAGACAGTTAACTGGGGTTTTTAGAGCGTTCAGTCTGTGGAAACGGCGAAGTGAAAAGTGTCCTCAGCTGAGAATATTTTCTTTGTTTGACTTATCACATTAAATAAATATATCGATTGCACCAGAAGATTGCTGTTTTGATTCGACATTCAAGCTCCGAGTTCTTCAACTTTTTCCACCCTTTAATTGGCGTCCCTGGGTGAGCTCCCGAAAGGAGAAGTGAAGAACGATCGCCGAGTATCGTTGACTGGTATTCATTGCACGTGCAAAAGATCAGGTGAGAGTGAACACCGGTTAAATTAAATATTCACTGCAGGTAGACTAGGAAAACTTATTAATGAATGCCAGCAACAATGTTCGACGGTCATAGCTAATACAACTGCTGTTAAACGATAAAAAGCAATCCTGAATGTTGAAATACAAGTGATAAGAGCAAGCATCGAAGATATTAATTGTGTTAACGATATTTATTAAAAGCCTTTGGAGGGCTCCAGCGTAGTCTGGTTAGGGTTCTTGGAGAACTTATATTTAATCAAACAAAGCCCAAGGTGGGTGTCCAGTCTGGTACTGGATAAAGCTTATGGTAAGCTTGCATTGATGTAGTTTAATACGAAAACACCTTTGGAAGGTAGCTAAGAAAGCTTAGTTAGTTTAATGTTAAAAAAGTCCTTTGGAAGGCCGATAGGAATAGTTTAATTGAAAGACTTCTGGGAAGCCTAGCATTAGAAGCTAGTGTTGTTTACCAAAGGAGGATAGTGATTATAATCCTGAATTACGTGAGAACCGATGACGATCGCCTCATAGTCTCAGATGTTGTATATCATCTCCTTTGGGGCAAGCGTAGTGTAAAACATGTTAAGATTTGTGTATTGTTGTATTGTTGTGAGTAAAGTGTGTCTAAAGCAGGCCTAAGGCGAGGCTAAGCTAGCGCTGATATTTAGCTAATGCATTGGAGTTTGTAGAACGGGTGAAAACTGTTCAAACTGACTGGTAGACGGTTGTGAAATCAAAGAGAACCGTGGAGTGTATGTGAAGTAGTTTTAAGTTGGAAAAACGTGAAAGAAGGAGACGTTTTTGTGAAAGGCCTCAGAGATTAGGACCAGCTAACTGTGGCCACGTGATGCTGGGTCGCTAATTCCGCCTACTTGATGTTACGAGGCATGTGAAAGTAAATTGTGATAAACTAAACCTTGAGTCTTATGCTGGAGCAGTGTGGGTGGAAATAAAATGCATAAGTGATGTAGTGACCGAGTGATTAAACCAAAAATGCGAGTTTTCTCCAAACTGGAAGGAGAGAAAATTTAGAACAAAGAAACCTCCATTTTCTATCCTTCTTCATCCGGTGGGAATTCAAAAAAAAACCCACATCCGGTTGATAGCTAAATGCCTCTGGTGGACAAAATTGAGACTACAACTAAAAGTTTATAGAAACTTTACAAAATTTAAACACCTCCACCTATAGGACGGCAATTAAAACGCACCTAAATTTAAAATCGTGCACCAGCAATTGAAATTCAAGGATAAGAGTAGATGGACTTTTGAATTAAGACATCTTGATTAATTTTTCTCTTAGTGACCAATTGAACATTTATTTTTTCAGTAAAATTCTCTGTTCATTACTTTTTATTACAGTTTTTATATCTTTTGATTAAAAAATATTTTTGCAAATTGACAATTCTGTTTGAAAAATAGAAACATTTTGATTAACATTTTTCTAATCAACAATTCATTACATTTTTTATTGCAATTTTCATTTAGATTTTCAGATTAACATTTTGATCACTAACATTGATTAATTGAACATTTATTTTGATTAAAACGTCGCTTTCATTTATTTTTAGACAAATTATTAGAAAACAAAAAGAGATACTTGACTAACATTCATTTTATTTTTGTTTTTGAGCTAAAGTTTGTTTTTGTTTAACCCAATTTTAATATTACAAATTTGTTTTTAGATTAACATTTTTAGGAAATCCAGAAATTTGAAACATTTATGTTTTATCAAATTTTGTTTTGTTTAAACCATTTTATTAAAGTTAAACATTTTTTTTAACATTTTTAGAAATCCGGGATTTAACAAATAAACAACATTTGTCCTTTAGTGGGGTACTGCGAACATCAGTTACAATGGCGGACAAGGGGGACCCAAAGCCAGTCAAGACTGTAACCACAGCGGACTTGAAAGTGACAATGTTCAAAAGGCTGGAAGCCTCCACTGAACCTACTGAAAGAAAGAAAGTCAGAGAAAAAATGGAAGAGCTGCTCCAGCTGTGGCAAACAAGAAAACTCATCTCAGAAGATGACAAGCCAGGTCTTACTGTAAAACAACGAAAAGCAGTTGTTGACTATGAGAACGGAGAATATCTGCAACATGCTACAGCCTGGGAGAAAGCGGGGAAAAAAGGATTCGGCACTGCATATAGAGCATTTCAGAAAGCTGAAAAGAGGAAGGCTCGTGTCACGAGTCTACTTTTCCATCTTAAATATGTACCACCAAATGCGGAGGGTACAATCTGCGTGGTCAAGAAAGCGGGAGAGACAGAAGATGACAACAAAGATCAGAAGGCACACATCTCTCAAACTCCTCAGCTCTACCCAGATTTGTCCCAAGTTGCCGACTCTCCGGCATACTCATCCAATAGCAATCCTTTCCTTTCCACTTCCATTCAAGCACCCGTGTACAAGGTGAGTGGAGGAGTTTTGGAACTCGAGGAAAATGAGAGAAGCGCACGTATGGGATCCGTGCTGAAACAACTCACAAAACTCTCAGACGAGGAACAGAGAATGGTGGAACACGGCATGAGGGAACACAGCATGAGGGAACACCGCAGGAACATGAAAGACAGAGGGTTTCAGAAGGATGTTCTCTCAGCCCCAGTTCCAGGACACTTGCCCCACGGTATCTTGGAGCCTGCCCAGACCTCTCATTATGTCCAATCACTATATCATCCCCAGTCACTTCCAAATTCCTTTGGAGGTCTGGAGAGCATGACCATGGACGAAGAAGCAAGACAAATGAGTGGAGACGGAAAAAAGCAAAAGGGATCACAAGGAATGACTGAGCTATTGAACCGAACAAACTATCATGAATACGTGGGACAGAGTGTGACACAAGGGATTGGATCATCAAGGGAGAAGGACTGGGGAGGTCAGAAGGGCGCAGCACAAGCGGGAGGATTCCAAGGGGATGCAGAAGAGGATCCCAGCAGAAAGAACTCAGGTACAGAAGACGGCCTAACGAAATACACCATACTGGAAGGAAGCATGACAGTGGCTGATGAAGCCTCCATCGCTAGCAGAACCAGAAGATAGGATCAATTAAGAGAGTTACAGGCCCCCCTCATGACAACTCAAGGAGGGAACATGATATACCAACCATGGAGTCATCGAGACTTGGAGGGTTTGGTGTCCAAACTTCCTCCCCTCAGCGGCGGAGGACAAAAGTGGATTTCGGAATTTGAAAAGTATACTGCAGGAGACAGAGTGTGTGTGGGTGATTTGAGATGTGTCATCGCCAGACTGGAAGGAAGTCTGAAGGCGAGGGAAATTGACATGAAAACAGGATGCAGTAGGGCGGATGATGAACTGTCGTTCAATGCATACAGGAATCACTACTGGACTGCCCTGAGAGACACCTACCCCACCACTCGCAGCCTGACAGGTATGTCCAGCCTGAAGAAAGAAATTGAAGAAGACATGCATCTTTTCTTAAAAAGGAGCGAAGGCATCTGGATAGATGGCACTGGAGAGAGACATGACTCCACCCCAGCAGTCACCATGCTATGGAGAAATGCAGTGATAAAGGCCCTGCCTCCTCGAGTTCGAGAACAACTGGAGGATGTGGTGGGACTAGACACAAAGCCTGATGAGGAATGGAGAGAATACCTTGTACACCACGACCTTAAGAACAGGAAAACAGAAGGAGATAAAAACGATGAAGTGAATGTGCTTACCAAGAGATTGCTAAGGATGCAAGTGGCTGAAAAAGACAACGAGGCTTCAAGGCTTAAGAGAGAGAAGAGACAAATGGTGATGGGTTCTCCAGCTGCAGTGGAATTCGAAGCAGAAGGGCGAGCGCAGCAACAGGCTGCACTGGAGGTCAGTGCTCAGCCCTATTACCCTACAGGGCCGGTCAGGGCTCATCCCTATAATAGTGAAGCCCAGTTTAGTGCTCCGCCTTACTACCCGCCAGAGCCACGCGGAGAACAGTGGAGAGCGGGAGGAAATCGCTACAGAGCCAGAGACCAGTCAACTGCGTGCTTTGTTTGTGGAGATCCCAGCCATTGGGCCAGAGATTGCCCAAGACCACCAAGGGCTCAGGGGTGCGGGCCCCCACAGTACATGCAGCGTGGGAGGGGACTCCCTAACAATAGAAGAGGAGGGAGAGGACAAAGAGGTTATGGGAGAGGTGGCAACCCACCAAACATCCATCAACTGCCCCTCTCTGCTTGGGAACCGCCCCAGCAGTGGGATGGCTCCTACCAATGAGGATGCCCAGAGGATCCAACTGCAGGTGAAGCTATCCCAGCTAAAAACAAACCAATGGTCACCTGTATAATAGAAGGAGAAAAGATGGAGTTGATGGTGGACACAGGAACTACAGCGTCCTGTCTGACTTTCCTGAAAGGAAAAGTACCACCTCTCTCCTCTAAAACCCTTCGGATTGTTGGATACTCGGGAAGATCTGAAGAACAAAAGTATACCGTGCCATTGGTTACTGCAGTTGGTAAACAATCCCTACTACATCCGTTCCTATATTCCCCAAAATGTCCTGTAAACCTAATGGGCAGAGACCTGCTGGTCAAGACAGGAGCACGAATTCTGTGTTCTTGTGATGGGTTGGTTATACAGTTTCCAGGACAAATACCCCTGCATGGACATTACCTGAATGATCAAAGAATTATGGTAATGGCTGCCAGCCCAAATCGTGAAATGGAAGAGGTCACAACAACAGTGTATTGGAACCGACTGTTGACTGATGAACAAGATGCTCCGGGAGTGCAGAAGACCTACATGGAATGGAAACCCTGGATCAACACTTTGGGTCCATATGGTCCTCCACTTGACCCTCTGCATTGCACCTATAACTACCTACGTCAACCAGACGAAGAGTACCAACAAGCCTGGGAAGAAGAAAAAGACAGAATGAGAGAGCAACTGATGGTCGAAGACATTTATATAGGACCTCAGGGTGTGGCTGCATATTGTGCTCTCAAGACAGAACAGCAACAATGGTATGCACTGTCGACTGAAGCCGTGCCACACATCACACTGGCACTGGCAGTAGGAGCTGAAGCAAGATCTTTAGGTCCCATGGTCAAAAAAGCCAGAACAATGAACTGGCTCCCTACCAACATTGCCCGCATATTGAAATCAGACGACGAGACCATGTGGAAAATAACTCATCACAGTATGGATGTTGGCATCTTGGAACAACACGAACTGGAAAGGGATCATGGGAGAGAACACACCAACCATCCTGACACCGAAGAAACCCTAAAGACAGTACCACACTATCTGTGGGCTACTGGAGACTATGATGTAGGTTATGTACCTAATCATCAGGTCTCAGTCACTCTGAGACCTGGGCAGATGTCATGTTGGTTGCCACAATACAACCTCAAGAAGGAACAGATTGAAGGTATAGGAGCAACCATCACTGGACTTCTAGGTGCAGGAGTAATCAGACCCTCAAACTCCACCTGGAACACTCCTATTTTGCCAGTCCCGAAAGCAGGCAACAAAGGCTGGAGAATGGTTCATGATCTAAGAAGAATCAATTCAGCCACCGTTTCACAACACATCCCTGTACCAGACCCCTATGTGGCGCTACAAAATCTGAACCCTGAACACAAGTACTTCACTGTGATAGACTTGGCAAACGCTTTCTTTTGTTTACCATTGGATCCTGAAGTACAGGACCTGTTTGCATTCACATACAAAGGACAGAGATACACCTACAACAGAATGCCACAAGGGTACAAAGATAGCCCAGGTTTGTTCAATCAAGCGCTGAAAAAGGATTTAACCATGTTACACCTACCACAGGGTGTAACTCTGATCCAGTACGTTGACGACTTGCTGCTCGCAGGTACTACTGCTGAGTCGTGTCTAGAAGCTACAGCTGATCTCTTCGCACTACTTGCTAGAGCAGGATACAAGGTGAAGAAAGAGAAAACACAAGTCACCAGAAGATCAGTCACCTTCTTAGGAAGACTAATTTCGGCAAACAGTCTGACCTTAACCAATGCACAAAGGACCTCAATCCTGTCACATGGCAAACCAAAGACTATACAACACATGCTAGCATTTCTCGGTCTGACGGGTTATAGCAGAACTCATGTACCAGAGTACGTCAATCTGACCCAACCTCTCAGAGACATGCTTGCGGAAGCAGGAAACAGAAACCTCACCGCTGAACTTATCTGGACCATAGAAGGCGAGGAAGCCTTCACCAAGACCAAGCAGGCCTTGGGACAAGCTGCCCATCTCTGCTCCCCAGACTACAATGCGGACTTTCATTTGGATGTTTCTGAAACAGAAGGGATGGTAAATGGAGTTCTGTTCCAGAAAAAAAGGGGGAGAGAGACATGTGCTGATTTACCACAGCTCAAAATTGGACAGTGTGGAGCTAGGACAAACAGGTTGTGCAAGACATTTGGCTGCATTGGCAAAGACAATCAAGAAGACGGCACACGTGGTGATGTGCCATCCACTCAGAGTAAACACTACGCATGGAGTAGTGGCTTTTCTAAACTCACAAGCTTTCACTTTTTCACCAATCAGGAAAATACAAATTGAAGAAGTGCTGACTAAACCACACATCACATATGTGGCAGAGACAATTAACATGGCAACAGGACTAAATTCAAAAAACCACGACGCTCATGACTGTGCATTCGTCTCACAACAAGACCTCAAGATAAGGTCAAATTTGGAAGCAGAGCCACTTCAAGATCCAGAGCAAACCATGTATAGTGACGGCTGTTGCTATAGAGGAGAAGAAGGAAATGTGGCTTCTTATGCTGTGGTGCAACAAAATGGAAAAGAGATAATAACATTGGAAGCTTGCATCATTCCACAACCAGCCTCTGCGCAGCTAGCAGAAATAGTTGCGTTAACACAAGCGTTAAAACATGGAGAAGGCAAGAGAGTAAACATATACACAGACTCAGCCTATGCTCATGGAGCAGTCCACATCGACGGACCTCAGTGGATCAGAAGAGGTTTTTTGACTTCATCCAAAACTCCTGTTAGACATACTGAAGCCTTAAAAGCCCTACTAAAAGCTGTACTACTGCCATCACAGGTTGCTGTAATAAAGTGCAAAGGCCATCAGAAAACAGATACAGCAGTAGCAAAAGGCAATGACGCAGCAGACAAGGCAGCTAAACTAGCAGGCGGCTACATACAGCAAATGATTTGTCTAAACAGTGAGAGAGAAGGAGAGCTGACTTTGGAGAGCATTAAAGAAATGCAGAAACTAGCGGGTGCATATGAACAAACGCAATGGGTTCAAAAGGGTGCCGCCCATACAGAAGAACTTTGGAGAGCACATGATGGCAGGCTAGTGGCACCAGCTAAGTTATGCCACATGCTGATAAAACAAGCCCATGGCCCCACACATGTTGGAAAATTAAGAACAACAAGAGATGTCGAGGTACAATGGTGGCATCCATACCTGAAAGAGATGGTGGAAAATTTTGTGACAGAGTGTGACACCTGCAACAATTTCAATGACAAACGAACATACAAGTGTCCAATGGGTCGGTTTCCAGTTCCAGATGCTCCATTTAAGGAGATATGTATTGACTATACTGACATGGGAGCAGACAATGTTGTGAGAGGATACAGATATATCCTGGTAATGGTTGATCGTTTCACCAAGTGGATTGAAGCCATCCCCTGTAAAAAAGAGGATGCCAACTCTGTAATCAAATGGTTACAGAAGGAACTCATACCAAGGTATGGAGTACCACGCTGTATAAGATCAGATAATGGAACACACTTTACCAGCCACAAGCTTGCAGAAGTAGAGCAATATTTCGGCATAACACACAATTTTGGCTCAGTCTACCATCCGGCATCCCAGGGTCTGGTAGAGCGTGCAAATCAAACACTCAAAAGAAAAATTGCTAAAGCATGTTATGGTAACAAGCTAAAGTGGGTAGATGCTTTACCCTTGGCACTCATGTCCATGAGATCCTCACAAAGTAATCAAACACATTTGTCTCCACATGAGCTGTTAACAGGGAGACCGATGCCTGGCCCTCCAAGAGAAGGAGGGCATGGACCTGTTTTGGATCTATGGCAAATTGAAGTAGATGAATATGTCAGGGAATTGACTAAAATCATTAGCGTTTTGTCTACACAGGTGCAAGCAGCAGCAGAGGTACCTGAGGAAACACCAGAGACTCCTGTTGGACCAGGTGATTGGGTAAGGCTCAAGGTCCACAAAAGAAAGTGGTCTGAACCTAGGTGGACGGGACCGTGGGAGGTGATAGAACGCACTTCACACGCGCTCCGAGTAAAAGGTAAAACAGGAACTAATTGGCACCACCTCACACATTGTGTACCCGCACTGGCGCCTGCTCGCACTTTGGCAAAAGTTAGACAAGATCTGTGCCTGTCAGAACAAAACGCTAATGAATAATTATATTGTGAGTCTAGAAAAAGCATCAGAGGACAAATTGTCTTTAGATTACCCCCACTTTACACCTGTTACGACAACGTGCAGGTTCGTTTAAGCAAGCCGATAAGACCAGCCAACATTAAGCGAAATAGACAAGATAATGAAAAAGAATATCTCTCTGTGGGGAAGCACTTCGGTGTTAGCCGGGATAGCACTGCTTGCTGTCCTTATAGTACTCCCCTTGACATGGGGGGAGTTTGGGCCGCATGAATCAAGTAAAGAACCAGATAATCTAACAACTAACCAATTACAAAATGAGACTTCACCCCCTAACAACCTACGCAGGAAACGCATGAAACGGGACGAAACCGTAGATATTAACAAAGATGGAATTACTGTTACAGTAGAGGAAGGCAAGATCACCTCGTTTGAATTTGATGTAAACACCATGAAGTCTGTTAATGGTTTCCAATGGAGCACACAGTGCGATTCCAACAAAGCCAAGTATCTATGTACAGTATATCTCAAAAGTGAGTACACCCTTTAGATTTTTGCAAATATTCTGTTATATCCTTTCAGGGGATAACATTATCCTACTGAAACTTTGATATAACTTAAAGTAGTCAGTGTGCTGCTTGAATAACAGTATAGATTTATTGTCCTTTGAAAATTACTTAGTACACAGCTGTTAATGTCTAAACAGCTGGCAACAAAAGTGAGTACACCCCATAGTGAACATGTCCTAATTGTGCCCAATGATGTTGTTTTCCCGCCCTGGTGTCATGTGACTCGTTAGTGTTACAAGGATTCAGGTGTAAATGATAAGCAGGGCTGTTAAATTTGGTGTTTTGGGCACAATTCTCTCTGAATGCTGGACAACATGGCACCTCATGGCAAGGAACTCTCTGAGCGGCTGAAAAAAAGGATTATTGCGCTTCACAAAGATGGCCTTGGCTATAAGAAGATTGCCAACACCATGAAAATGAGTTGCAGCACAGTGGCTAAGATCATACAGCGGTTTTCCAGGACAGGTTCCACTCGGAACAGGCCTCGCCAGGGTCGACCAAAGAAGTTGAGTCCACGTGCTCAGCGTCATATCCAGAGGTTGGTTTCCAAAAATAGACGTGCGAGTGCTTCCAGCATTGCTGCAGAGGTTGCAGAAGTGGGATGTCAGCCTGTCAGTGCCCAGACCATACGCCGCACACTGCATCAAATCGGTTTGTATGGCCGTCGCCCCAGACAGAAGCCCCTTCTGAAACCGATGCATAAGAAAGCCCGCAAACAGTTTGCTGAAGACAATGAATCCAAGAACATGAGTTACTGGAACCATGTCCTGTGGTCTGATGAGACCAAAATAAACCTGTTTGGGTCAGATGGTGTCCGGCGTGTGTGGCGGCACCCTGGTGAGGAGTACCAAGACAAATGTGTTTTGCCTACAGTCAAGCATGGTGGTGGCAGCATCATGGTCTGGGGCTGCATGAGTGCTGCCGGCACTGGGGAGCTGCATTTCATTGAGGGACACATGAATTCCAATATATACTGTGACATCCTGCAGCAGAGCATGATCCCCTCTCTTCGGAAACTGGGCCGTAGGGCAGTTTTCCAACATGATAATGACCCTAAACACACCTCCAAGATGACAACGGCCTTGCTGAAGAAGCTGAAGGTTAAGGTGATGGACTGGCCAAGTATGTCTCCAGACCTAAACCCAATTGAGCACATGTGGGGCATCCTCAAGAGGAAGGTGGAGGAGTGCAAGGTGTCCAACATCCGTGCGCTCCGTGATGTCGTCGTGGAGGAGTGGAAGAAGATTCCAGAAGCAACCTGTGCAGCTCTGGTGAATTCCATGCCCAGGAGGGTTAAAGCAGTGCTAGATAACAATGGTGGTCACACAAAATATTGACACTTTGGGCACAATTTAGACATGTTCACTATGGGGTGTACTCACTTTTGTTGCCAGCTGTTTAGACATTAACAGCTGTGTACTGAGTAATTTTCAAAGGACAATAAATCTATACTGTTATTCAAGCAGCACACTGACTACTTTAAGTTATATCAAAGTTTCAGTAGGATAATGTTATCCCCTGAAAGGATATAACAGAATATTTGCAAAAATCTAAAGGGTGTACTCACTTTTGAGATATACTGTACACCTCCCTGTTATTTTAGAGATGTATTTTCACACTCGAACGGAGGATGGATTAATCTAAACCATCAATTGGTTGAGAAATGGAGAATCATAAAACGAAGCCCATGTCAGTGCGGTGTGAAAGAACCACCAAATACTAACCCTGATCCAAGAACTTTGCCTGGTAATGGTCATCCGACAAATTGTAACCCTGTGGTCATCACGATCTTCAATCCCGATTCCACTGATTCTGGCCTGTACTATTTAGGTATATCAAAGGATCCTAAAGACCCACTTTTCAGCTTCACGTTAAAGGTAATCGAGCCTAGGAAGACACCCTATATATTGCATGCTGATTTGGCAAAGAAAAGAACGAAAGTGACTTATCTGAATGTCAATAGTCTTAAAGATACAATGGCAGCGGAGACAGGATATCAAGAGAAAAATGCATGGTTGGATTGGGTGAGATATTCTGCTGAACATAATCATCAGCCAAACTGTGTTGCATGTGCCACTGCTAGACCTAGTTTAGCAACTGTGCCATTCCCATTGAATCTGAGGAAAGACCCAACAGGTATTAAGTGCATGCTCGCATTGTACACATCTCTTGAACCAAACGGCTGCAAATCATTAGCATTGTTGTATCCAGTAACTAGAAATGACATCATTCCACCCCCATTCAGAGCCTACGAGGGCGATTATGAGTGCATCAGGAGAACCAAGGGTACAGGCACTGAGGTAGGACATTTTAAAGGGTGTTATTCTACCATAGAGGTCACCCCACAAGGGATAGTCCTGGAAACACCTATATCATTAATGTTATATGCCAGAGCTGATGTATGGTGGTATTGTGGTACACATATCCTGTATCCAAATCTACCAGCAGACTGGGTAGGTACCTGTGCATTAGTGCAGTTGGTAATGCCTTTCTACATAATGCCATTTACTCCAGAAGAACTTACTGATCTGTCTAATGGAGAGACTCCCAAGAGTCGAGTTAAACGTTCTGCTCCCGGTGGAAGTTTCAGCTCCACAATTTACATAGACTCCATAGGAGTACCACGAGGTGTGCCCAATGAATTCAAAGCTAGAAATCCAGTATTTGCGGGTCTGGAATCCATTTTCGCTCAGGTCACTATCAACAAAAATGTCGATTGAATTAATTACATTTATTACAACCAGCAGAGATTTGTGAACTTCACCAGAGATGCTCTCAACGGGGTGCATGAGCAGTTAGGGCAGACTAGCCTGATGACTCAACAGAACAGAATTGCATTAGACATGTTGCTAGCTGAAAAAGGGGGTGTCTGTAAATTGTTTGGCTCTATGTGTTGTACTTTCATCCCAAATAACACAGCCCCTGATGGATCCTTTACCAGAGCTTTGGAAGGACTTGACAAACTCAGCAAAAAGCTAGCATCAAACAGTGGGATAGAGAATTACTTCACAGACTCCCTGGAGCGTTGGTTTGGTCAGTATAAGACGTTGGTGTTGTTCATACCGATAATGATAGGCATAATAATCCTATGTGGATGCTGTGGCATTCCATGTATCCACACTCTGACCACTAGATTGATCACCACTGCCCTGAGCAAAGAGAAAGAAACTGAGAAAGGTCAGTTTTTTATGCAGGAGCAAACCAAGTTACTCATAGACTATGATATAGAGCAGGAACACGACAACCAGAAAGATGATTTTGTGTGAATAACTCTACAAAGTGTTTTTTGCTGCCATACCGAAGCCACTGACTTTATTGTAGCTACAGTCTTTTATTGTAGTCACAGTCTCTACAGTCTTATACAGACACTAAAAGTTTACTAATGTTTACAGTCTTTTACTGATGTTAATGTTTACTGATATTTACAGTCTTTTACTGGAAGTGTTTTTTTTTATTATACTGAAGCTAATTGTCTTTATGCTGGAATAAAAAGTGAAGTTCTTTGTTATTATACTGAAGGTGTTCTTTAGTAAAGTTGATGTTTTATACAGAAGGTATTTTTTATTAAAGTTGATGTTTTCTACCAAAGGTACTTTTTATGACTGGAATAAAACAAGTGCAATATGAATGTATTCTTATATACCATATGCTGAATTTGTACACCACTCGGTGCCTTATATTTACTGGAGATTATACACACCATAAATGGTGTGTAAAGGGGGAATTGTCAGGTAAATTAATCCTGATTTGTATTAATCCACACTGGAAAGACTATCACATGTATTTGTCTACCTCAATCAATATGTATTACGACACTACGAATATGTTTCTGCACTATTATGTATTTTCTGCACAATTATGTATTTTCTGCACTGAATGTATTACAAACATAATAGGGGCACTTCCCCTTTAAGAGTAACAGGTCAACAAACCATCACTTCCTGACTGCTGACGGAGGAGCGTGTAGGCGCCAAACTGGGACCAATGAGGAGAAGGTCAACGCCTACTCCATGTTTTAAATGCGATGTTTACAACCCTTTGTGCACACTTGGAGCGGGACCGTCAGACAGTTAACTGGGGTTTTTAGAGCGTTCAGTCTGTGGAAACGGCGAAGTGAAAAGTGTCCTCAGCTGAGAATATTTTCTTTGTTTAACTTATCACGTTAAATAAATATATCGATTGCACCAGAAGATTGCTGTTTTGATTCGACATTCAAGCTCCGAGTTCTTCAACTTTTTCCACCCTTTATCACTCAGCTCATGAAGAGGTCGGTCCTTCTCTTTCAAAAACAGGTAAATTTCTGATCTTAGGGAATAAAACCGTTGCAGCACGGACATGCAACTTAGCCAGTGTCGGCATCAGAGCTGTAGAGTACGTCCCCGTATTCAGCATCGACATCAGATAGGAAAGCTTGAAATTCTCTGTCAGATCATTCGCAGCACGCGTGCGTGGTAAAGCAGAGATGTGCTCATACACCACCAAGTGCCATGGCTGCGACACAGACGCCGACTTCACGAACCATATGATCCGTGACGTCCTCATTGCCGGGATCTCCGACTTGGACATCCGCTGTGAGATCCTAGGTGCCGACTCGATCCTTACACAGGCAGTAAACGACGTGGTATCGCTCGTCGAGCTCTATAGTACATATATATATATATATATATATATATATATATATATATATGTATATAGTTACGTCACTGACTGGGGCCACCGACGACCAGATGAAGCATCCCCTGGCACGGCGGAAAGCTCACCGTGGGGCGACACAGCGTGGCGTCACATCACAGGGAGCGTGGCCCTCAACAACCAGGCTCCCTCACCACATAATCACCAAATGCGAATGGCGGAAAGTAAAGGCCAAGCGCACATTGTCAGTAGACTCCTCAGACTACCGCTCCTTCAGCCGCCAGTGTCCTAAAATCTTGCCATCAACTATCACAGCTCTAGCCGACTCTGGCGCGCAATCTTGCCTTTGGTCAATGGAGGGGTTCCTAGCGATGGGTTTCTCCATGAAGGACATCATACCCGTCTCTCTAGACCTCTCGGCAGCCAACAAGTCTTCCATCAATATTGCCGGAGCAGTACTTGCGCGGCTGCATGGCAAATCGACACATGGGAAGCCGCTCTCTTGCGCCACCATGGTATACGTCAGTAACTCTTGTCAGGGATTCTACCTATCATGGGAAGCCATGATGGACCTCGGCATCATGTCGCCTAGCTTTCCATCCGTCGGCGACGAGTCGGCAGCTTGTGAATTACATGAAACCCAGCCCTCATCGAACGCTCCATCTTGCCCGCCTCCAGGCACGATCTACACCCCACCGTCCCAGTTACCTGTTACCAAATCCTCGGCACCACTGCCACCGATGATGCCACTGACGGACGCCCCAGCTTTCCCACAACCGTCAAGCCAACCGCCACCCATGACCTCGCCAACACGTGAATTGTCGCCACATCGGCTTGCGACCCCGCCTACAGGCTCTTAAGCAGCTCATAAGCCTGTTATGGTCGTACGGAGGTCGGATCTACCTAGTAGTAACTTTTTACCCGTTTCACATAATTCTCGTAAAGTTACGACATCGTAACTTCCATGAAAATGTGGTAAGTGTTCCGGCTACTATAGGCAGCCGTAAGACGGTCAGTAGGCAGACTATACTTTTTAAAACAGCGCTGTCCTCCGGTCTGTTTGTTAGCTAATAGCAAATGCTTTATATACAGCTCGTAATATATGACGTTTAACATCAGACACAACGATAGATTCTCAACCACAGAAACTTCGAGAAATAATCAAGTTATCAAGTTATCAAGCTTTACAGACGTCGATGAGTCTAAATTGAGAAATAATTGAATATTTAGCTATCGACCAATTTGCGGACAACTAGTCGGGTTCCATAACAATTCAAGGAAATCAAGCTATCGACTCGATATAGGATAGCTAGTGATCTATTTACGATCGAGGATAATGTTGTGTTTTATTATGATGTATTTACTATTTATTGGGAAGGTCTATCAATTATAGTCAAATGTATATACCTGTTTGTGTTCTGTTGCCGCAGAGGATCTCCACCAAATCCAGGATCACCGTCACCATCATCCGCATGTTCGCTCCCGTCTGTGTCTCCATCTTGAATACTCTGTGTCGAGCTGCTCTGTTTCCACCACGTTAAAATCGCCCGCATGATCTAAATCCACGACACCTGCATCCTCTTCAATAAACTTCTCTTCTTCAAAGTGCAATGAGTCTATTGATGACTCACTGTCACTCGATTCTGTGGAATTATCCAAGCCAGAGTCCAACATCGCCACGTCAGCCGTGCTGTCTGTGTTCAACTGGTGGACTGTATTCTACTTGTGACCTCAGAACACGGCGTCGGCTGTTTCCGGTAGCGGTGATGTCATCGGTGGTCGACATAATAAATCGTGATTTATTAAATACTGCGGGAATTGTGTCATTAATAACACATTATTTTACACCACAAATAGCATTTACTATCATCAGTAGAATTTCATGTTTATCATTTCGAAGGCTCTTTAAAAATAGACAGGGGCCCACGTGGGCCATAGTTTGGACACCCCTGATGTAGATGTTCAGAGTGGAAAGTGCATATCTAGTCTTGTTGGGAGACAAACACCCTTTATCTCTTTTGGAGCAGAGGCGAGGAGCAAAGACAGCTGGAAACATCGGGATACATTGACTGGTAGCAGGTGTCGGCCAGACCACTGAAAGGAAACAAGGAGCAGGTATCAGCCGATCCGCCGACTAGGAACAAGGAGCTGGTGTCAATTGGACGCCAACAGGAATCTAAGGACCCCCTGCACGGGGACTTGCACAGGCTTGGTAGCGGAGACTCACAGTCTCTGGGCTGGAAGCTGACAGGCTGGAGGCTATCAAACTGGAAGGCAGGCTGCCGGACAACAGGTTGGGCTCTGGGACGGCCTGTAATGTTGCTAATATGGCCCAAAGAAACACTGGGTTTCTTTTCTTGAAGCCTGGGAATCTGGCAGAAGCTGTGAGGGTCTGGACCAAGGAACGGGTTTGAATCTGGATCAGGACAAGCTGGCGGCAGACTGAGTAACCCAAGGCTAATAGACTGAGTGGCAGGCTGTTTTTTAAATGGGTTCAGGCTGGCTGCTGGCAGACTGGAGTTGAGATTGATTGCTTGCAGGCTGTGAAACACACTGGAGGCTAGCTAACTGGAGGAGGATTGAGTGGATTGCAGGAACCTGTTGTGTCATGGTGTAGTGAAGGTGAGGACCCAAATGCAGTTCACTGGACGACGATGTTAACAAAAAAAACAAGTTTTATTGAAAACAAAGCCGAAGCTGACAAAGTACAAAAATATAAAGTAACAAACAAACAGCCGGGGAGGATGCGGGCGGAGCCGCTCAGGAGGCCAGCGGGGAGGCCGGAGGGGAGGCCGGCGTGGAGTCCGGGCTGGAGGAAGCACTAGGGTCTCGGGAAGAGAGGGGAGCGAAGGGGTCTCGGGAAGAGAGGGGCGCGAAGGGGTCTCGGGAGGAGATGGGAGCACAGGGGTCTCGGGAGGAGATTGCAGCACAGGGGTCTGAATTTACCCGAAAATACCTACAAACGACATACCCAAAGTAAATTGAAAGCTGCTCTTCAACCATTTGCAGCAGCTACATGATTGTGGGCTCATTTAAAAGATAACTCTCTTATTGTTCTTGCAAAACAGTGAAGAATCACTCCAAGTACTTCTGGCACTGAGTAATAGTGGTCTGAATATACTGAATTTGAAGAAAATACACTCCGCCAGAATTTCTTTTTGAAAAAGATGTACATAGCTGGTAGTCCCGAGCTGAAATACACAATAGAAACATAGAACCAAGTGTTATCAAGTTCACCACCAAATTTCAGATAAAAAGGGATAAAAACTTAATTTATTAGACAGGTTTGTCTAAGAGTAACACCAGGCGTACACCAACTGTACAATATGTACATGTACTGTACATATTATAATATTTATTAATAAATATTATTTGTATTTATTTATAAATAACTATTATATACCCATATTTCCCTGTTAGTAGTAATCACACAGAGTAAGTGAAGTATAAAGACATTTTTTTCTAATATCTTTATGTTTTTTTTGTATTTTCTTCTGTATAATAAATATTATTTTGGAAATAAATTTTATTTTGAAAAAACAAACCAAGGGAAGTGACGCATCTAACAAAAGAGGCGCTCGTTTTCTATACTATGCGCATGCCACCAGGACGCTGAGCTGGTCCAGGGTCAGTCTGTAACAAAAGAAGTGGGTGGTCACTTTCTTATCAAGTTGACACTCATTGGCTCATGAAGGTTGTAAAAAACCCATCGAAGCTCCGATTGGCTCAAATGAAGTGTCAATCTGATGCTGAGAGCCCTCGCTAAAACCATGATGTGTCTGAACCGTGATGAGCGCACAAGATATTAAGTTATGATTGTTTATTGTACACAATGTAAAAATCGATCAGATGATTTCACAGATTACAACACCTGTTCATGGACTTTTATCGATGTGACGATGTTCACAGTGGATATCTTTTTACCGGAAACGAACATGTGGACATCTGGCAATGCCTTAGGAGCGTCTTTTTCAAAATATTGCTGAAAAGAGGATATTTATGAGGCTTTATAGGTAAGTGGGCTCAAAGTTATGATTTTGATTTTGAGTGTACTTGCTAGTTTGAGGAGCTGATTGTAACTGTTGTGATTTTCATCTCCATATTAAAATAGATGAGATTCTAAGCTTTCCAAAAATATTTTAAAAAAACACCTGCGCAATAAAACACCTGCTGCAGATTTAAAACCTCTTCCCGTGTGCGGGCCCGCTTTCGTGTCAGATGGGGTTGTATCTCTCACTGGTAATGATATTAAAGTGCCTGTGAAAATTCTACGAGATACAGGAGCTAAGGAGTCATTTATTCTAGCTTCCATGCTGCCCTTTTCTCAGGACTCAGATAATGGTGATTCCTATCGGTGGGATAGATATGATTCTGGGAAATGATTTGGCTGGTAACAGGGTTTGGGCTGATGGTCAGGATGGCTCCCCATCTGTTAAGTCTACTCCTTTGTTAAAAGAACCAGATAAGTGTAAACTGGAATTCCCTGAGGTCTTCACAGTTTGTGCTGTGACACGGGCAATGACTAGTGCTAAGTCAGATTCTTCAGTTCAGGAGGAAGAGTGTGTTTTGGAAAGAGAGTTGCATGTACCTGAATTTCTTCCCATTTCGCTGCAGGTTCTTATTGGTGAACAGCAAGTTGACGCTGCTTTGAGTGAGCTGTTTGACCAGGTGCAGCCTAGGAATGACGCTAAAAGTGCAGCCTTTGGTTATTTCCTGCAGAGTGAAGTATTGGTACGTAAGGGGGTGCCCCAGGGTTTTGATTCTTTGGGTGATCCGGTTGTCCAAATAGTGGTTCCAACTAAGTATCGAAATAAAGTGTTGAATTATTCTCATGATCAGACAGGGCATTTGGGAGTTAAGAAAACTTACTGTCACATTTTGCGTTACTTCTTTTGGTCTCGTCTTAAGCGTGATGTGGCAGCTTACATTAAGACTTGCCATACATGTCAAGTAACGGGTAAACCAAATCAGTCTATTAAGCCTGCCCCACTTTATCCAATCCCTGCAGTGGACCACCCATTTGAACCCTTGATCATAGACTGTGTTGGGCCGTTGTCAAAGTCTGGGTCTGAGTATCTGTTGATCTGTAAATCTGAGTTCTCGGATTCCTCTTCCTCAGAAGCATGTCCCGTTTTGACTGTTGGTACAGTGGCACAGTCAGCATTTAGTGGGGGGGAAAGCAGTGGCAGCGCCTGATGATGCTTTACGGCGGGGGCGTTTGAAGAACTCTGACTGACTTCAGAAGTTGGATATTTTGTTGGCTCACTTGACTGTGGCAAAGCGTTCAGAGTTGGTGGAACTGATGAGAAGTTATCCATCTCTATTTTCGGACACGCCTTCGAAAACAAATCTTATTGGCCATAATATTGAGGTGGGCGACAGAAAACCAATTCGTCAATGACAACCTGGACATCCGTCATATTAACGGCAAAGATAATGTTAGATGGTAGATTCCTTGTCCCGTGCACCGTTGTAACCCTTCGCAACTGTACCCTTTACTTAACTAACATGGTTCTACATTGTCCTCTGCAGCTTGTGTTTCCCTTCCTCTTAAATTGCTCCTAGGCGCCAAGGTTGCTGAGGTTGGAGTTGCCGAGTCTGGAGAGGGAAGAGTGTTAAGTTGGGTAAAGTTGTGTTTGGTAGGGGGGTTGTTTAGGCCAAGCACCTTTTTTAGAAAAATACTAATGTGTGGTTAGAGTTGTTTATAGGGTAATGCCCATTGTTTAAGGTCCAGGGTAGGAACACTGTCTTATGGGGGGGAGTGTGATAGCCTCAGGGGTGGCTGTCCTCTCCTTCCCAGGCTGTGTGCTTAACCTGTGTTTCAGGAGGTTGATTGGTGGAGCTGAGACCTCGTTATCTCCTCGTCAGTGATGCAGTACACCTGAGCAGGCTGGGCTCAGGCTATAAAGCAGACCTGCAAGATCTTCTCGGCCTCTTCACCTTGGGCTGCTGACTGATCCTATTATTTGCTTGTGCATTGTGCTGTGTGTTCCTGTCATCCACTTAATTAAACCATATAGCAGCGTTATGGATTGTGGTCTCCCTCCTTGTCGCCTCCTCTCGAGCCAGGTTGTGACTTATCATAAATGTGCTTGTAGTGACTGTCAAAGCTCTGACAGTAGCTTCCCACAGCTGCTTTAGCTCTGACTAACAGCTCTATGTCACTGCTGATGCTACACTGAGTGGTGGTCAGTCAGACTCCCTGTGTCCCCTGATCCTTCCCATCACACACTACTTAGCCACGCCTCCTACAGTCGTTGCCCCCCCACTCCTCTGTTGCATGTTTAAACATGCTGCACAATTTGAGTGTGCAGTTACCTTTTAAAGTGACGATTCTCAGAGACATGTGGAATCGTTGGAAGGTGTATTTTTTGAGGCTAGCATATTCCCTTTACAATATTTTATTTAATTACCAGTCCTCACAACTCAGCTGGGTGGTGTAAAAAAGCATTACATAATAGACTAATAATAAATAATGTATTTGAAGCACCTTTTTCAAAACAATGTTACAAAGTACATAAGGAAATGAAATAAACTCATAAAACAATGTAACCAATAAAGCACAAAATACAGACACAAAGAAAAAGAGTCTCAGAAGCAATAAACATACAATAAAACAATAAATGTGGCAAACACGGATATATTGTAAGACCAAGGCCGTTCAAAGTACTGCTGTTATTACTGTATCTAATCTGATCACACAATTGTTAACGTCTTATAGCTAATAGAAGCAGATAAAGGCACTGTTTTCAGCATGGAGGTGGAAAAAACATGAAATAACATTTTGTAACAGTTATATACTGTTGGTCAACTATAGAGACATACAGGGGAATCATACAACTGAGACTGGAGGATTGTTTCTTAAGTATAACATCATGTGAATGAAATGGTAAGGCTCAGAGACTCCTCAGCAGATTTCACTTTCATGTTTCTCAGGTTATGCCTGTGTGACACTGCACCTTCTGTCAGTCCTGCCATAAATACCACCTTTGAGCATCTAACTACAGTTTATATTGACGCTGCATCACAAAGGCATCACTTCAATTGTGTGGAAATGTCTGAGTCACAAAGTTGTTGTCTGTGAGCTTCCACTTTAATAATAAATCAGATAATTTTTAAAGCAACATACAGGTGTATTTCTTTTTATTCAGTGAAACAAGACAAGACATGTGAGACAAGACATAATGTATTACATTGGGTGGCATGACAGGATAACCACTACAGGGCAATACATGCATTGGGTACAGCGTAAGAGAGAAAGCAATAGTTTGATCCTAAAGATCCTGCAATCTGTTGTCTGGGATGCTTGTGTGGTAAGTGTAAGTGAGGCAATAGGGGGGAGAAGTTATATATATAATACACATATAAAGACATATATACATAAACATATATATACATAAACACATACATAAACACATACATACATACAGTATATCTCAAAAGTGAGTACACCCCTTTAGATTTTGCCAATATTCTGTATATCCTTTCAGGGATTAACATTATCCTACTGAAACTTTGATATAACTTAAAGTAGCTCAGTGTGCTGCTTGAATAACAGTATAGATTTATTGTCCTTTGAAAATTACTCAGTACACAGCGTTAATGTCTAAACAGCTGGCAACAAAAGTGAGTACACCCCATAGTGAAACATGTCCTAATATATATATAATATATAAACATACATATATATATATATATATATATATATACATAGGTGTATATATATATATATATATAATATATATATATATATCTATACACATACATAATACATAATACATATGTATGATGAGAGATAGAGAGAGAGCGAGAGAGAGAAAGAAAAAAAGAAAGAGGAAAGTAAAGAAAGAAAGAAAAAAGAGAGAAGGAAACAGAATGCAAAAAGTGAGATAAGGAAAAAAAAGAGAGTAGAGAAAAAAGAGAAAGAAGAGAGAAAAAGATATAGATAGAGGAAAAAATAGAGAATAAAGAGAAAAAGAGATAGGAAGAGGAGAGAAAAAAAAAGAGAAAAAAAAAGAAAGAGAAAAGATGATAAAAGATATAGAGATAGATATATAGAGTAGGGAGAGAGATAAATAGAAAAAATATAAAAAAAAAAAAAAAAAAAAATGTATAGATATAGATGTATGTATATCTATAAAGATAAAAATAGATATATAGAGGTAGGTATAGAATAATATACACAAACATAGATATAGAAAGATAAAAAGATAGATATATTAGGTATGTATATATATAAATATAAAAAATTATATATATAACATATACCACATATTATATATATATATATGATATATATACAGATACACACATATATAGATTACATATACACATATATATAGATAATATATATATAATGGATATATATAACATATATATATAACATATACACATATATATATATATGTATGTAGCTATATACTATACCACATATATATCTACATATACCATATATATATAGGTATGTATATATATACATATACACACATATATATAACACATATAGAGAGATAGGTATGTATATAGGATAAATAGAAACACATATATATATACATATATAATGTATGTTAATATAATAAATATAAACAAATATATATATACAGGGAGATGTATTATAGAACATATATATCAAATACACATATTATACTATATATATATATAGATATGTATATAATATATAATATATATTATATATAGATATGTGTATATATATATAATTCTATATATGTATATATATATATAATATATATGTGTGTGTATGTATATATATACCAAGAAAGAGAGAGAGAGAGAGAGAGAGGGAGAGAGAAGAGAGAAAGAAGAAAGAGATAGAGGGAGAGAGAGAGAAGAGAGAGAAAAGAGAGGAGAGAGAGAGAGATGAGAGGGGGAGAGAGAGA